>NC_134013.1:45897500-46152500 GCF_040712315.1 Castanea sativa
ACTTCTCGAAGAACTTTCAGTGACGTGGCGTTCATCCGGAATGCCAAGTCATTTTGTCGGACTTTCCCAACACTCTTCTCCCTACCGTTATTCAGACCTGGGGTTGGGATTCTCTTTGTGAGATTCTACTGAGGTGTCCTGTCGTGATTATAGAAGTTTTACTCCTATATACACGGCATTGATACTTATGTGCCTCAGTTTGCTACTTTCATTCGAGATACACGTATTGTAGTTACCCTGGATCTTATATCTAAGGTACTACATATACCTAGGGTAGCGCATCCTGACTACCCTGACTATGAGCATCTTAGAATTGTGTCCAGAGACAAGCTTTTGTCTCACTTTTGTGAGACACCTTCCATATGGGGTGGTAAGCTAAACACCCCATGCTCGGGCTTTGCCAAAAGCCTAAGGTTCCTTAACATGGTGATGACATTTATTCTTACTCCTTTGTCTCACTATAACTCTATCACAAAGCCTCGTGCTCGTTTTCTTTTATTTCTTCTTAAGGACCTCTCTATAGACTTCCCCTCTCACTTCATCACTTCTATCCTTAATGTCTATTAGGATACAGCGACCCGTGATGAGCTCATATTACCTTTAGCTATCATGTGGATCCTTCGCCACTTTTCCATTCCTATTCCTGATTCTCCTTACTTCACTACCATGGATGCCACAGACGCTGGTTCTGTTCGGCGAAGCGAGGCTCAACTTCGACCGAAGTAGCCATGTGTGGAGTCTACCGTACCTGTAGCTTCTGCTGTTCCTTCCACCTCTGCTACTTCTTCCTCAACCAGTGATGTGACCCTAGAGGCCATCATGGCGCAGTTTCAGCACATGGACGCTTACCTTGACACTCTCTCTGATGAGTTGTGTTAGGTGAACACCTGTGTCGGTCGTATAGCACGACGATAGGCTCACCTTGGTGGTTTCACCACTTCTCCATCTCCTTCTCCACAAGCATCGGCAAATGAGGATAGTGATTATGGTGATGAGGATGCTAGCTCTTCTTATGATGATGAGATGACGCCCTCTCAATGACTTGCCCTTTGTCATTTGTGACAAAAAGGGGAAGTGGTTTTGGTTGAGAGTAGTCTTGTACTTAGGGGGAGAGTTAGTACTGGAAATTTTTGTTAGGGGGAGTGTCTATACATTTTTTTTAGGGATGTAGTGAAGTTCTTATGTATTTCTTTTCTTTCTTTACTTTTACCTCATGTATACTGGTCTTGTGACCATTTATCTATTGACATACATTGAACTTATCTTTTGATATATATATATGATTTATGTTCTTCACCTCTCTCTCCATATGTTGTTTCTTTTCTCTCTTTATACACATGTTTCTTTATATATGCAATCTTTTATTTCTATTTCACACAAGACGCCTTGATGAGTTTTATTTAAGTGTTTTAGAAAGACAGGTTATTAAAGTCTACCATGCCTTGAACTCTCTTCTTGCAAAGTTTTTCTAGAGTTTATGTTAGGGTTATATTTATTTTGTAATGCAACAAGTGATTATGAGTTTAGTGATTTAAGACTTCTCTCATGATTCATTTTTTTTATTGTGGTTTGTCACGGATTGCCAAAGGGGGAAATTGTTAGGGACATATTTAATGTAATTGGCTAATCCTTTGACAAAACGCACTTTACTTGTAATTTGGTAGATCTTGGATGGTTTAAGACTTCAAGAAACATGTTGTTCAAGTCAAGTGTTAAAGCCATGCAAATCTGTCCAAGAAACAAGTGAAGAAGTGTTGTTCATTAAAGCTCGACAGATGTCTTGATAGAAGCCTATCTATCGAGATTTAATGTTTAAACTTGACACAAGCTATATCTGTTAAGAATTACAAAATCAAAATTTCCAGATTTGATTACACGTATATCCTTGAGTATTTGTGTAGGGTTTCTTTTCTCACAACCCTAGACATATATAAAGATTATTTTTAAGAGCCGTCTAAAGGTCTTTTTGGTATCTGTATGTGCATATTGTGACTGAAAATAGAAACTGCTCTAGTTCATCTTTCTCTTTGTAAAAGTTACCGCGTCTTTGTACCAAAGATTTTATGACCAAGGATCTTCTTGATCTTCATGTTGATGAACTATAACTTTGCAGCCAATATTGTTTTCAAGTTGGTGTGTTAGTCATGTATTGGGATGCATCATTGGTTAGTCATGTACTGAGATTCATGCATTGAAATGAGAGATTGCCGCTGCAATACAAGTCCAATTGGGTATTGAGGTAAGGGTTCAACTGTAAGTTGGTATTAAGTACTGAGATTCTTTTACTTGTAATCGCTTGTTTAAATAATAGTGGATTCTCGGGAGTGGTGACCTTAAATTCACCAGGTGGGGTTATGCCTCAGAGGTTTTCCCCATTCATAAACAAATCACCGTGTTAAATTTATTTTCCACTGCATTTAGTTTAATTGATGATTTGTTTGTGCTACCACACTATCGCATGTTAAATTGACTTAATTAATTAACTTGGATAATTAATTAATTAATTTGCCAAAGGGGTCGATGCATTGCTAGCCTATCATAAGAAAATAGAGAGGAATAAGTGTTCCTTCCTACCCATTCTATTCTCTCTCATTTAACCATTGTTTGGAAGGAGGGATGGAATAGAATGGAAAGGGATAAAAAGAATAATTTTAGAATATTTTTCCATTCCTTTGTTTGGGAGTTTTAATGGAGAGAATGGAAAATTCATTCCCTTGTTTGGGAGTTTAAGTGGGAGGAAATGAAATAGGTAAGAGGGAACACTCATTCCTCTCTATTCCCTTAAAACCTCAAATTTTTATTCTCCTGAAATTGGGAGGAATTGGAGGAATGAAATTAGATTTAATGAAATTTTTTTACTAAAATTCCCAAAATACCCCTATATATTCAGCCCTTTATTTTAAAATAAGGGTCTAATAGTAATATTTTCATAAAATGATTCCATTCATTTCTCTCTATATTTCTCCCAAATAAGATTACTTACATTCCATTTATTTGCATTCATTTCTATTACTTTATTTTAAAACATTCAAACAAGGTTACTTATTCCATTTCATTCATTTCCATTCTTTTATAAACATTTAATTCAATTTCATTCCATTCCCTTATGAACCCCCAAACGAAGCCTTAAACTCCAAAACAAGGTAATAGATTTTCCATTCTCTCCATTAAAACCCCCAAATAAAAGAAATGGAATAATATTATAAAATTATTATTTTCATTTCATTCCATTCTCTCATCCCAAACGAGAGCTTAAAGATATATAATGATTTTCTTACTAAACTTCCAACTTATAACATGTGCCTCATCATATGGGCCACCAAATTAATTTAGTCTTACACGGTTACACCCACCCACTTGAAAACAAGTTCAAAAAAAGATATCAAATAATGATGATGTTATAAAAAATAAGAAAAAAAAAAGGCAATTTTTCATGCGAAATAATTCTTAGGTACTCTTGGAACACAGTGAATGGTGCTCTCTCCTCTCACATTTATGGTAGAGTCCACTCATTAAATTCATGATATAGTCCATCGTGAATATGAAAGGAGGGAGCACAATTTCACTATATTCCGAGAATAACTATGAATTTTCCGTGCGCTTGTCATACAAAAATGGTAATTTTTGTATTGCCCAAAAGCTTGTACGATAAACAAATTCAATGCAACTTACTTTACACTAATTAAAAAGTATAAGAATGCACGATCATGTGAGTATGTGAAAGCGTGTCCTAATTGCTATTGCTAAATGATGAATATACATGTTTCACATATTATATTAAAATTTCAAATATTTGTTGTGGGGACAAAAGACCCAAGATACATTTTTTAGGCCATGGGCTTAGCCGAGAACGTTTGATTGTCCGATGACGGATTAATGGTAATAAATAATGTCGAACTTATAGTCCCAAAAGCAAATATAGTAGGTGAGATGAATCTGAATAAATACGAGGAAGACTACCTCCTCGGCTGAGTACAACAAGGATCCAGTGATACGTCATGTTTACTAGAATGATATTCTAAAAGGTCTGGGAGATGAAAATATGGGGGAGAAAGAGGCACAGAGAGCAAGGGGGTAAAGAAAAGATGTTAAAGAAAGCTACTACCACTGCACCCGCATTGAATGCTCTGTGCCAAAGTCTCTAGCCGCATTTATGAGGAAGTAATACCTGAACAGTGATTTTCAACCTTACAGCTGTGACGTCCCAGTCAACAACAAAAAAAAAAGGGAGAAAAGTCAGATTTTTTTAAGCTCCCACGTGCTCCCTACCTAACCCCACTCCCCATCACTCATTTCCACTCACCCCCTTATCCTTTGACCGTCTTCTCACTCTTGCTTACTTCTCTTTTCCTTCTTTTTCTTCTTTTTCATTTTCGGTAGCTCCTCTTCACTCATTTCTCAAGCTCACCCACTAGCCTCCACTCCAAACCACACCATCTCACCATCATTTTTCCAACAAGATCACCAAAAAAATACTTAGGAGCCCCTAAGCATCTTCATCATTTTATTTGAGGTAAAAATTTCTAATTTTTTTGGTGGGGTTTACACTTTTGCTTGAGGATATTTTTATCTAAGCTTTGATAATGATACCCAGGTGATTTATGAGCATTGGAAGTGATATTTATGTGTTTTTATGTATGGGTTTTGTACTAGTGGAATTTTTGATGAGTGGGTATATATATTTTGTGCTAAAATGGCTATTTAAGGTTTATGTATGGTGGAAAAATTTAGGGGTTTTAAGTTATAATGTATGATGGTTGGTAAATTTAATTTTTCCATTGCCATTAGGTTATTTGGAGTTAGTTGAAGTTCTAAATTTCTTGTCTTAGAGGATATTTTGATTTTTGCTTTCATGGGTCTCCTAATGATGTAGTGTAAATCTTATGAAAGTTAGTCATAATGTTGGAGATGATATGAAATGGGTTAACTTTATAAATTGGAGTTGATGCCTTATGAATCAATTTGTTGAGAAACTTTGGAAATGGTATATATTATTATTGATGAGGTTAAATACTAGGCTTGCCTAATTAAGTGTTTATTTGGCAAATCCTAAATTGTGGCTAGATACAATTTCAAGCTCTATACTTATTGTGATAGATTTACTTGATATTGTTTAGGTTCTAGCTAATCTCCTTGGAGCTTGGAGAGTTAGGCTTTTGTGGTTGTGAGGTAAGTAGCTTCTTAATGGGATATTTTTGGAAAATAACCATGTTTCATAAATGATGTTTTTGGGTCAAACACATTTTGGAAAATCATATATGGATATATGTTTTCTTAAAAAAAAATGTTGTGTTGTGACCCTATTATATATTAATATATATGAAAATGCATTATATGTGGTATTGCATTTGGGGAAATGCATGAATTGTTGACATGGAAAAATGAGCATCTTTTATTTAATCTTTGATAAGAAAATCATGGATTTTATGGTGTATTGAAAAATTTAAAGATGCTTATCTTGTCTTAGTACTTGAGAAATTGATAAGAAAATGCTTTTGGCAAGAATGAAGTTGAAAACCTTACAAACTTTGTGGAAATAGATCATTTAAGGTTTTTCTGAAACTACTTGGATATAAACTATGTGTTTCAAAGTAATGCAACATGTGAGCATCATGTAGTTTTAACACCATGCCATGTGTGATTTCCCGGTGATCACCCGATTTGGTTTTCGTAGTCTTTGTGACAACGGAATCAAATCCAGGTCAGTGCTCTTTCACTTTGGATGATGCGTTCTTCCCTGCTGTCCATGGGGGGAAGAGATTCCTTAATTGTGTGTGGGTGAGGCTGCTGTCCACGGGGCCAAGAGACCACATGCAAGAGAGGGCCTATTTGACGCGCTCTCTCTGCTGCCCATGGGGGGAGAGAAAAACCTTGAGGGTATGGGTGAGGCTGCTGTCCATGGGGCCAAGAGTCTGCATACCAAAGAGAACAATATCATGCTAGTTGTGAATGAGTGGATCCCCTGACCGGTCTATGTGGTAGTGTGGTATATTATTGTGATAATTTATCTTATGTTAGATATTATGGTTTTGGAAATTATATTGTTGATGCTCACAGATTATAGTATATTGTTTCAAGGTAGTTACATAGAGAAATTTTATAATTTTTCATTATTTAATCATTCTTGTCATATTATTTTTATTGAAGCTAAAACTTGCATTTCCCCCACCCCCATTAATTATGCTACTTACTGGACCCTGTCTCATCCCATTATTTTTATAAACTTTTCAGAGTAGGCAACAATATTTTGAGACAGCTTTTTGGTGGGTAATAGTAGTTAGACTAACTACTGATGAAGGCTGAACTTTTGTAATGGAGTTACTAGATGATGTACATCTTAGAATAGGCTTGAGTCATTCTTTTGTATATTGTAGTGATTGTGACTGTATTCCCACTTATGGGACAAGCTGTTGTTATGTAATTATTTATTCGGACCTCTATTCTTTTGTGGCCAATGGTCCTTGTAATTAATGCTTAAAGCTCTGACTTACTTTGAGAGTATATTCAATGGAATTATTATGATAATTCTTGATGTTGGTACTTGATAGGATTTATGTGGATTGAATAAAAAAAATGTAAAAAAAAAAAAAAAAATTTACAAGTACTTGAGACGTCTTTCTCACGCTTTGGACCCTTTAGGGTTTGGGGCGTGACAACAGCTATGATCTAGGGACTTCCAAAAGGGGGGGATGGGACAAGTATCAAGGGGGGGCAATCTGAATGAGGAATGAGTGTGGGACTATAAGAAGGGAGGAGGTCCTGTAGACAAGGGGGGAGAAAAATATTTATAAAGAATCTTTAAAGTGAGAAGAAATATAAATATTTGGTTCTCGGCTTGAGTCCGAGGATAGATTTCATCATATAAATTTGTTCATTTATATGGTTTTGTGGTCTTGGGTCATTTCCATGAACGTTCAAACTTATTAGAATCAAGATTTTTAGCCCACACTTTAGAAATTCATTGTATCGGGCTCTTTGGGCCCACGTTCTCTTTTTTGTTGGGCCTGGGCACTAAATTGTGACCTTACATTTGTTATATAGGAAAAAAAAAATTTAGATTAGTTTCTAACATATTTCTCATTTATATACCTATCCTATATTGAACTTAATTATCATGTTTGAGTTTTGTCATGATTATATTTTATATAAAAATGAACATAGATGCTGGAAATTTCATAAATAATTGATGAACATATGATTTAACGTGCTAAATTTATATTCAAGATAGATCTGCATCATATAAATATCCTAAATAGTAAATAAACAGATCATGCCCATGCACCACATTTTTCCACATGGTTTGTTTTTATTATTCCTCATATTCCTCCACTTCACTGTAGTGATTGTTGTGCTTTGAACTCCGAACACTTGGGCCATGAAAAAATCATAAATGAAGGTCATTTGATTGAATATATATATATTAGAAACAATTGAATATATTACATGGTCCTAATTATTAAGCTGTCAAAGTCCAACCATCCCTCAAAAATAGATTTGTTAAGTAACACGGGACAAACTAACACGCATTGAAGTACAGCTTGTTGACAGTTAGGTACTGAAGATTATTAGGTGGATGAGTGTACTATTTATTCAAGCTTCGCCACGGTCGTGACCCATTGTGTCAATTAATGACAGATGAATCAACTGCTAGATCACTTGTGAAAAAGGCACACATGAGTGAGAATTTTCAAAGTATGGAATAACCTTTCCACGAAGAAAATTGTGGTGGAAAAGGAATCTACGCAACTTTTACGCTCAATTTCAAATCAATTAGGTTTAAAACTACAACATATAATTTTTAAAATAAGGGAATTTCCTAAAAACTACATTAAAATACAAATCAAGATCCTTGAAGAAACTGTGGCTCAAAGGACCAATGTTCATAATGCCCTATAAAGCAAACAAATTTTTGTAGGAAAAAAAAATCCTAGTCTGGACTCTAGGGTTAGGTTAGAGTTGGGTCCTATGTATATCTATAAGTATGATTAGACAATGTTCAAGATACTGTCAAGTCAAAGTACAAGAATGTGAAACTACAAATTCAAGGAATCGGGATTTAACAGTTTCGATCGATTGAAACTAAAGTTCAATCAATCAAAAGTCGATTCCAAAATTTCTTTTTCAGCTCATTAAGCCCGGTAAGTGATTAGAGTTTCATTCCAACTACACTTAGTATTTAAGTGAAATCCTATTGCATGTTTTCAAAGTCACTACCAGAAAACAATCTATATGCAATCTAAGCTGGAAGATCTGAAGTTGCTACAAACCAGTTATCAAAGGTGTTAGATCCAAACCTTCAAGTGCGATCTTGGATTCATAGACTAGCGGTCTATATTGGAGAAAATCTTCAATAGGATTTTAAAGTGCTTGAATTGGAGGTTCATGTTGCAGCAGTTCACTATAAAGGAAGTTTGTGGGATTCAAACTCAATTTGGTAATTGAAGTTAGATTTACAACAAATTGATATTCTTAACTGTAAATCTCCAACATATAGTGAATTTGTTACCTCGGGATTGATTAGGTCTAGTCCCCTAGGTTTTTCCGTTGGAACAAATTGTTTCATAAGGTCTTCTAGGTCATCACATCCTGTGTCATATTTATTTTCTGTTGTGTTTGATGTGTATGCTTGATTGTTTAACCTAAGTCTCTCATAATTGATCTAATTAACAACTTGGCCTTAAAACTAGTTAAACCCTGGTTGTCACAGGGGTCTAACAAAATTTAACAAAATATTAATTTTTACTTTCTTTTATTTTATCCTATTTTTTGTCAAAAATATGAACTTTGATAATTAGAGTATGGAACTATGCTATTTAAAGAAAATATGACATGGCAAGATTCTAGAACACAATTTAAAATCAATTAAAAAGAACATATATTATAATAATGCAATCTAAAATTGTCAGTACCCAAAAACTGATGTGACACAATATGCAAATGTGAAAAAAAGATAAGTCTGCTACAGTTTTATTATATATTATAAATTAATTATAGATAATAAAAAAGTAAAGGTCTAGGGTTTTCCACTTTACGTATTATAAGTGCTCAGAAAATAAAGGCTCAAACCCACTAAGAACAATGGTACCTTGTCCTTCAAATCAAGCCTAAACAATAGAATTTTCTTTAGAAAGTGAAAAAATACTTCAAGTGCAATTATAAGCTAAGTTTAAGTCTACAGCCGAAGAGCCCCAAATAACAGATAGATGTAATTCAAGTAGTAATTGAGAATAATGTTCTCCTCGGGCTGGTCCAAGGTTTAGTTTCTTATATATACTTAGTACAAGTTTTACACTAGATAATACAATATTCACTTCCCTGTTTTTCTATATCTTAGAGAAAGTGTTCGTCCTCTTTTTCTAGGAGGTTCCCTTCCTTTTATATCCTTCCTCCTTGCATCACAACCCTCCACTTGTACGCATCAAAGCATTCCTCAGGATACTTGTCCCATCAAAGCTCTGCTGAAGGTGGTAGAAGGGGCTGCTAATTGTGAAGTTACTGTTCAGGTGTCATTTCCATTTTAATGCAGCTAATTTTAATGCAGCTGATATGGTTGGTGTAGGGTATTCAATGTGGAGATGGGAGGTATATCTTTCAGGAAACCTCCCCCCACGTTCCTTGCTCCCATCATGATCCTTTCTCCTCTCCCTAGGCCTTTATAAGATATTAACTGCCCTGTTTCTACTTCCATCCTTGGGTTGATAGAATCCTTAGAGCTTATTTACCCCTTTGGGCTAGTTTATTCATGCTACTCCATGGTCTAATCCTCTTCCCCACCCCCCCCCCCCCCCCCACCCCACAATACACACACACACATATATATATATATACACAAATAAGTCAAACCATGTTAATTCTTTCTTTCTTCAATTATTTTTCTCACTTTCACTCTTAATCTTTTAACAACAGTTCTAACAATCCTGCTAGCCCGAGGCTTTGTTGTCCAAGTGATGAGTTTGAACTTTGTCAATGATTTTTCCTTTCAAAACTTAAGTAAGTTATACCAAAAATTTTTGAGTTCTTATGTCATATTTTTAGAAACGACTTTTGTTTGCAATTCATATGGTAAATGTATCCTTATAACTATTCATGTACACTAGGAACTTTGACAAAATCATTATTTTTTTTAATTATTTTCCTTCCAAAATCTCAAAATAATATCATATATAAATTATAATAGTTACTAACAAGATTAGTTTGAGGATGAGTAAAATAAAGTAAATCGGTGAGCATGATGACTCAAGCTTTGGTCATCTGCTTCAAAATGAACGAGTTCTTCTAGGCTCTTTCAGTTCAGTGTCAATTGCACACATGAGGAGAGAACGCAACCGAGTGGCCCATCAGCTTGTTAGATATGTAAAAAATTTAAGTCAGGTTTTTGTATGGATTGAAGATAACCTGAATTCTTGAGTGATATATAGCTTGATAAAAGACAGAAAGTTATGTAATTAATAGTTATCTGTTTAATGAAACCTCAAATTTTTCCTGTAAAAAAAAAACCATAGAATAATAATCTTAGAAGGCAGGTATCATTTTTGAAATAAAAAGTTTGTCTTGATGCTTTTCCAGAATCAACGAAAAAATAAACAAAGATGTAATTTTCCCTTAAATTTTTTTTATAAGAATATAACACATCTATTAAGAAAAAATAAACTCATTACATTATGAGCTAAAAAAAGACTCAATCATATACGTGTTTTCCTCTATCCAAGTTAAAAAATTATTAATACCGTTGACAAATTGGGCTAGGGTATGAGCTGGTCGATTTCTCTATTGCTTCACATGTGACATTCTTACCCCTCTAAACACCTCCATTTGTTGTTGGATCCCCTCAATAATATTAGCAATAGTTACTGCCCCCAAACACCGCATCTAGTATACCAAACTCCCAGGCAAGACGAACTCCTTCCACCAAGGCCATTGCTTCTATTTCCAAGGGCTCCAACGACGTGCAAATTTTTACTCATAGCCGCTTCAACTCTTCCAGCTGAGTCATGGATAACCACTCCTACTCCTGAAGCGAGTAGCTGTGTGAAGACAGCCCCATCAACATTAATCTTGTAGTATGGTGCTGATGGTGGTGTCCATCGTGGTATCTAATCACTGACCGGTGCATGGTGGTTTGAAGTTGGCGAACTGAGATTCTGCAATCAAGGCTCTAGCTTTGTGTTACACTAAGGCTATTTGTTGCCGATCTTTTCCTTGCTTAACTGCATTCCGATTGAACTACAAGCTCCACGCAATGGTGACTATCAAACTTAGGAGCTCAATGTCGACATGCTGGATAAACTTCGAGTGCCAG
This sequence comes from Castanea sativa, assembly GCF_040712315.1. Lineage (NCBI taxonomy): Eukaryota > Viridiplantae > Streptophyta > Magnoliopsida > Fagales > Fagaceae > Castanea > Castanea sativa. The sequence goes on from NC_134013.1 coordinate 45,908,800, forward strand.
ACCATATCCACAAACTCATTGAAGTGAGCCCCAAGGTTGTCAAAGGGAATCCCAGAGAACTACCACACCTCCCGTGCTTTCTCACAATTCCAAAACACATGACCACTAGTTTCAGCTTCCAGTCCGTGAGCTTCACAGGTAAAGCTGTCAATGACTCACGGGTGGCGGAGGTTAGCCTTTGTTGGCAGAATATTCTTGCAAGCTCACCACGTGAAGGCCATAATCTTATTAGGTACACGGATTCTCCAAACAGTTTTCTAACAGTCTTATGGTGCACCAGTTGCCGAACTAGGGGATGAGGCCATGATACCTTTATAAGCACTACGAACTGTGAACTCACGCTTGGATGTATATACCCAAACTAATCTGTCCCGAGGTAATCGTTGGTTCAATGGAATGTTAAGTATAGCATTTTCATCATGAACAAAGAAAAATGGCCGGAGCATACATGTACGCCAGGTTCCACTTTGAAGGTCAATAAGTGAATCAACCTTTTCATTTGTAAGCAAAACTGGTGAGGTTGTTGTTGAAAGCTCAGATTTGTGCAAAAATACAAGAGCTTGTTCAGACCCCCAATTGAAAAATTACGACTAGATTGTTTTTTCTCTGACTTAAACAAAGTTCGGAATAAGAGTAAATGTGCAAAATGAACCGATAACACTACCTTAAGCCATATTCATTCATCATCAACAATAAAATGAATGCTTAAAGGGTAGCGAAGAGAGATGCAAACACAAGATAACCCCAAGACATGCTATCAAAGAAGAAACCGAAGAACTCGGTGAAAAACCTCTCTGTGACCTTCCAAGTCGAAATCGATCCACTAAACAATAAAGTTGGAGTACACAAATAACAAAAAACCCTCCAAGCCTAGTCTACCGCATGTACTTGAGCCCTCCAAACTCCTGCTACCAACGGACTTCTGAAAGTCATTTCATCTCTAGCTTTTCGAATCCCGCAATTCAGCATGATTGCATCTGCCAACGAATGGCTCCTTCCAATGCTTCCCAACAGCACCTAAATCTCACTTGACACTCAGAATGAGTATATTAAGTGTTTGGGCTAACAACCTCTCAAGGATTAAGAAATTGAGAGGTAGGAGTTGAGGAAAACCACAAGGAAATGTGTAAATGATTGTGGGTATAACAATCTATAACTCTCAAATGTGTTTGCTAGGATTTTCTCTCTGAAAATCACTCTTTACAATTTGTGGATAATGAGGGTATTTATAATGTGGGTAAATAATTTTGTAAAGCAACTTAATTTTTTGCCAAATAGAGAATTTCATGGGTACTTCATGGGGTGGTACTTGTCACAAAACACTCGCAAACTTGACAGCCTAGCATGACTCTTCAACTTCCAGTCATATGCTTCACATGTTACCTTTTCGCTAGTTGCTTCTAGCAAGCTACTCGCGAGCAAGTCGCAACTTCCACTGATTCACCTTTTGAGGCTTGATTCTTCACCAATCTCTCGCACTTATCCCTTACAAATAAACCCACATACATACAAGGAGAATGATTGAAGAAATTACAATTAAATTTGACACGAAATTAAAGACAACACAAGCTAGTTAGAAATCACAACTTTACAATCTCCCCCTTTGGCTATTCCATATCTGGACTTAAATGTGAGTTTGGGAACATAGGCAAAACTCACTCGTACCTAAATCTAAAAGTTATAAAGCACTTGAACCATTTACACTTGTATCCTGAAACACTTGCACATAACAAATTGGAAGCTCGAATTTGTGTAAATACACAGAAGCTTGTTCAGACCCCCAAATTAAAATTACGGCTCGATAGTTTTTACTCTAACTTAGACTACATGTGGAACAAGAGTAATAAAGTGCAAACAACCGTTAACACTATCTTAAGCCATATTCATCCATTATCAACAACAAAAGAAAAGCTTAAAGGGTAGGGAAAAGAGATGCAAACACAAGATAACACCGAGACGTGTTATCGAAGAGTAAACCGAAGAACTCGACAAAAAACCTTTCTGCGACCCTTCAAGTCGAAATCAATCCACCAGAGAATAAAGTTGGAGTACATGAATAACAAAAGACCCTCCAAGCCTAGTCTACCCGATGTACTTGAGCCCTCCAAGTTCCTGCTACCAACTGGCTTCTCAAAACCTTGTCTTCTCTAGCTTTCTAGATCTCGCAATTCAGGGCGATTGCATCTACCAATGAATGACTTCTTCCAATACTTTCCAGCAGCACTAAAATCTCACTTTACACTCAGAATGGGTATGGTAATTGTTTGGGCTATCAACCTTTCAAGGATATAAAGATGGAAAGGTAGGAGTTGAGAAAAACCACAAGGAAATGTCTAGATGATTGTGGATATAGCAATCTCTAACTCTCAATTGTATTTTCTAGGGTTTTCTCTCTGGAAAGCACTCTTTACAATTTATGGATAATGAGGATATATATAGGGTGGGTAAAGACTTAGTAAAGCAAAACACAACTTTTTGCCAAACAAAAAGTTTCGTGAGTACTTCGTGGGATGGCCTTGCCCGCGAGACACTCACGAAAACCTCCATGCTGGCATGACTCTTCATCTTCCAGTCATGTGCTCTACACGTGGCTCTTTCGTGGTTAAGCTTTTCGCAAGACACTTGCGAAATCCACTCATTCATCCTTTTAAGCTTAAGTTTTCGCACTCTCTCATACTCATCCCTTACAACTAAAAACCCACATAAATACAGGAAAAATATGATTGAAGAAATTACAATCAAATTTGGCATGGAATTAAAGCCAACATAAAATAGTTGTAAACTACAACTTTACACAAATAAACTTCATTAAGCACAAGGCAAGTAGAACACAAGGCATGTATAATGAACAAGTATAATGCAATCAAGATACTACATGATATGTAAAATATAAAGCATAACTTGATCAAACATGAACAGTCATTAGGAAATGACCACAATTAAAATTTAACTAACAAATGATCATCCGGACACGCAATGCAATTACGAGCAATGCTAAAATCAATTGCATGTCCAACAAACCACATGATACATTAAAGAAACTGAGGCATGAAGCAAAAGATAACTATAAGCATCAATAAATGGCTATAAAAACCAAGATACATAAAGTACTATAGAAAACTATGTTTTACACTAAAGTACTTGAAAGCTTTAAATAAAGCGCTATAAAGTTGTGATTTCCAACTAGATTGTGTTGGCATTAATTCCGTGCCAAATTTTATTGTAATATCTTCAATCATTTTCCTTGTATGTGTGTGGGTTTACTTGTAAGGGATGAGTGTAAGAGATCAATGAAAAATCAAACTTTGAAAGGTGAATCAGTGGAATTCACACTAGCTCGCAAGAAGCAACCCACGAAAAAGCCACGTGTGGAGCACATAACTAGAAGATGAAGAGTCATGCCAGGTTTTCAATTTCGTGATTTTCTCGCGAGAAGGGCCATCCCACGAAGTACCCGTGAAAAAATTTGTTTGGCAAAAAGTTGTGATGCTTTACCAAATTCTTTACCCACACAATAAATACCCTCATTAGCCATGAATTGTAAGAAGTGTTTTTCAAAGAGAAAACCCTAGCTAATACACTTGAGAGTTAGAGATTGTTATACCCATAATCATCTACACATTTCCTTGTGGTTTTCCTCAACTACTACTCCTCCATCTCTAGATACTTGAGAGGTTGTTAGCCCAAACACTTACCACACCCATTCAAAATGTCAAGTGAGATTTTTGTGTTGTTGGGAAGCATTGGAAGTAGCCATTCATTGGTAGATGCAATCGGGCTGAATTGTAGGATCTAGAAAGCTAAAGAAGACAAGACTCCGAGAAGTCCGTTGGTAGCAAGAGCTTAGAGGGCTCAAGTACATAAGGTAGACTAGGCTTGGAGGCTCTTTTATTATTTGTATACTCCAACTTTATTCTCTAGTGGATCGATTTCAACTCGGAGTGTCGCGGAGAGGTTTTTCACCAAGTTCTTCAGTTTCCTCATCAATAACACGTCTTAGTGTTATCTTGTATTTGCATCTCTCTTCCCTACTCTTTAAGCTTTCATTTTATTGTTGATGATGGATGAATATGGCTTAGGGTAGTGTTATCGGTTCATTGCACTGATTTACTCGTGTTCCGTACTTAGTATAAGTTAGAGTAAAAGCAATCTAGCCATAATTTTTAATTGCGGGTCTGAACAAGCTCTTTGGATTTACCACTAATCCGAGCTTTCAATTGGTGTTAGAGTAGGTACACTTGTTGAATTTCAATATCCTAGTGTGATCCTAGACCCAGTGTGAGATGGATAGATCTCAATCCCTTAATGCACCTCCTTACTTTAATGGGAGTAACTATGTTTTTTTGGAAAATACGTATGTGTGCTTCTCTTTGCGCTATTGATGAGACAGTGTGGAATGTTATTGAGAATGAATATGTAAGACCCATAATAGCCAAATTCGAATGGGATAAGGCTGCTCTTGTTTAGCAAACGCCAATACCAAAGCTATTAATGCTATTTTTTGTGGTATTTCCACTGATGAGTTTCATAGGATTTCACATGTGAGGACCACCAAAGAGGCGTAGACCATTCTTGAGACAACCTACGACGGTACCAAGAAGGTTAAGGACACCAAGCTTCAAATGCTCATTACTCGATTTGAGGAACTGAAGATGAGCGATGATGAGTCATTTGATTCCTTTTGTGGAAAACTAAATGAGATTCTGATTACCAAACTCAATCTTGGAGAGAAGATTGAAGACGCCAAAGTTGTGAGGAAGATTTTGAGATCCTTACTTGAATCTTTTCGGGCTAAGGTCACCGTCATTAAGGAGAGTAAGGATTTGGATGAGATCAAGATTCAAGAACTTATTGGCTCTTTCCACAAGTTTGAGCTCGGACTGCCCTCCCATAAGTTCAGCAAATCACTTGCTCTCAAGACCATAAATGAGAGAACCAGTGATTCCTCCAATAAAGACGAAGTAGAAAAGAGGTGGTGTTTTGTGCAAAGAACTTTTAGAAATTTCTCAAGTTGAAGAATAATGGGAAGTCGTTTGGCAAATGAAAACTCTCATCCTCCAAAAAAGACAATAGGGAGTTCAAGAAGAAGGATGAGAAAGACTCGTCATCAACCCAAGGAATCAAGTGCTATGAATGCAACGGTCATGGACACCTAAAGAAAGAATGTTCAAACTGCTTGAAAGGAAAGGGTATAGTGCTTGCTACTACCCTTAGTGACTAAGAGAGCTCAAACTCCGATGCTGAAGGAGAATGTGATTGATAGGCCAAGAATGTATTGGCCCTTTATGATAAATTAATTGATTAATTAGCCAAGTTAATTAATTAATCCAATTAACATCCAAAAACGCGTGGTAGCACAAACCAATCACCAACTAAGTTAATATGCAACGGAAATAGGGCTGTAAACGAGCCGAACTTTGTCAAGTAGTGAATGTTCAAGCTCAACTCGATAGTAAAAGTAGAATATTCAAGCTTGGCTTGATCTTGATACGAGGCTACAAATAATGTTCAAGCTTGAGCTTGTTATAAACTATAAAAATTTGAGCTCAGCTTGGCTTGGCTTAGTTCATTAGTCAAGCCAAGCTCGAGCTCTATATCAAGCCTAAACTCAAGTTCAATATCATGTTTTTAAGCTTGAGATCCAACACAAGTATATTATAAAACCTATATCAAATTTATTATCTAGCCTATTTGGTTTGGATGAGTGGACTCAACTTATAATTAATCATGAGCTTGTTCATAAACAATATTTTTTACTCAGGCTTAGCTTGTTTATTAAACAAGCCTAAAACTAAAGCTTAAGCTTGGCTTGTTTATAAACAAATAAACATAAACGAGCCTTTTATCGAACCAAGCCCGAGCTATTTATGAACGGCTTGGTTCATTTACAAGCCTTAGCGGAAAATAATGTTAACACGGTGATTTGTTTACGATAGGAAAAACCACTAAGGCAAAACTCCACCGAGTGAATTTAAGGTCACCACTCCCAAAAATTCACTATTATCACAACAAGCGATTACAAGTAAAGGAATCCCAATACCTTATACCAACCTACAGTTAAACCCTTACCCTAATACACAATTGGACTTGTTCCGTAGTGACAATCTCTCCTTTTCAATGCACAGCTCCTAGTACATGACTAACCAATCAATGTGCAGATCCTAGTACGTGACTGACTCACCAACTTGAGAAAGATGTTGGCTACAAAGTTCTTCAGTTCATCAACACGATGAAGATCACAAAGCTCCTTGGTCATAAAACCCAACAGCGTACAAATGCAATAGCTTCTTCAAGAGAAAGATGAACTAGAGCAAATTTTGTCTTAGGTCACAATTTGCATGAACAAAACTTTGCCACACACTCACGCCACCTTTTATGGCCCTTAAAATAATCCTTATATATTTTTAGGGTTGTGAGAAAAGAAAGCCTAAACATGTACACACGGATTAGAGAGAAATCAAATCTAAAAAACTGATTTTCATAAATCTCGATAGATAGGTTATCTATCGAGCAGCTGTTGATTATCGGGCTAAACAAGCCTTTTAAACCTCGATAAATTCTATCTGTCGAGCTTTAAAATCCAACACTTTCTTACTTGTTTCTTGGACAGATTTGCACGGCTTTAATACTTGGACTTGAACTCTTGTTCCTTGAAGTATTAAACACGTCCTAGATCTACCCAATTATATGTAGAGTGCCTTTTTTCAAAGGATTAGCCAATTCTAAATGACATATGTTCCTTTCATCATTCACATATGTCCTGACAATCTCTCTCTTAGGAAATCCGTGACAAAACCACACCAAACAAATGAACATATGAAAGAAGTCATAAATCACTCAACTCAGACTCACTTGTTGAATACAATAAAATCTATCCTAACACAAACTCTTGAAAAAATTTACAAGAAGAGAGTTCATGGCAAGAAGAATTTGACAACCTGTATATCTGAAACACTTTAAACAAAACTCATCACGGCATCTTAGTATGAAACGAAAATAAAAGATTGCATAAAGAGAGAAAAGAAATAACACATGAAGAGATAGGTGAAAGAAAGTAATAACAACCTCAATATATATATATATATATATATATATATATATATATATTAAACTGAATACAAGGTTTGCTATCACAATGTAAGAACAGTGTATCTATAAAAGATAGATTAGAAAAAAAAATACATAAGTCCTCGCTACATCCCTCAACAAGTATAGACACTCCCCCTATCAAAAATCCCTTATACTAACTCTCCCCCTATGTACATGACTACTCTCATATCCAAAACTACTCCCCATTTTTGTCAGGAATGACAAAGGGTAAGTCACTGAGAAGCAGTCATCTTCTCGTCACCGGAAGAGCTAGCACCATCATCCTCATCACCATCGAAGTCACCACCATCATCCTCATCCTTAGAAGTCTCCGAAGAAAGAGTGGGAGACTCGATGAAGCCACCAAGGAGAGCCTGTCGTCGTGCAATATGACCAACACAAGTGTTCACCTAACACAACACATCACTGAAAGTGTCAAGGTGAGCATCCACGCGCTGAAGCTACGCCATAATCGCCTCGAGCATCACACCTTCCATGAAAGAAGAAGGAGCAGATGTGGATGGAGCTGAAGAAGCTAGAGGAGTCACCGTCTTGGTCCGTGGCCGCTTTGGTTGAAGCTAGGCCTCACTCTATCTAACAGTCGCCTCATCAATGGCACACATGACAAAGAAAGGATCCGACATGGGAAAGGAGACAAAAAAGTGGCAAAGGATCCTCGTGATAGCGAAAGGAAAGATAGGCTTATCATGGGTCACCGTATCCCTATATATATCTATAAAAGAGAGAATGAAATGAGAAGGGAAGTCTATAGTGAGGTTCTCTAAGAGAGATAACAAAAATCGAGCACGATGCTCTATGATAAAGTTATAGTGAGACAATGGATGTAGAACAAATGTCATCACCATGTTAAGGAACCTCGGACCTGTAGCAAAGGCCGAGCAAGGGGTGTTTTGATAAACACCTCAAGATGAAGGTGTCTCACAAAATAGAGACAAGGGCTTGTCTTTGGACAAAGTCCTAAGACGATCATAGCTGGAGTAGTCAGAATGCGCTACCCTTGGGACGTGGAGCACCTTGGATACAAAGTGAGGTACTGAATAATCGAATCCATGCATATTGGAGTAAAACTCTTGTATGATCATAGAGGGACAAATGACAGGGATTTTACAGAGTGACTCTTAACCTCTACTGTAGATGACAGTGGGAAGGTTAGTATCGAAAAAATATGATAAGACAATTTGGCATTTTGAATGAATGCCTCGTTGAGAAAAGTTCTCTGAGAAGTCCTTACGGGCTTTCTCATCACAGAACCGAAGATGAGAAGAGGTAGAATCAAAGGAAGATGTCCCAGAATGAAGAGGATTCCAGGATGAAATGGACTTATGTTTAGGTGCCATGATGCAGATTGAAAGAATGAGAGAGAGAGAGAGAGAGAGAGAGAGAGAGAGAGAAACAAGAAGAAAAGAACCAACATAATTAATATCAAAAGATAGAAAATGGAAGTTACGTATGCATGAAAATGCATGAGCATATGACATGCAACAATAAAAGCATCATGGGCTTAGCCCAATCCAAACCTACCAGCACACATTATTGCAACAAAGTAAACACACATCTAAAATGCATGAAACATTGTTAAAATGCAATTTGATGCAATGCATGATCATGTTAAGATCATTTGAACAAAACCTATCCCAAAAATTTTGTAAAAACCTCATTAATTTTGAAAAAACCCAAAAATTTTCAAAAACCCCCCAAAAACTTAGGTCAAAATGAATGAAATGCATGATATGAGAAAGAAAAGAGCTCATACCAGATAAAGAACATAAGATTTGGGTCGAAAATCAAGTTGGAAGATGAAGAGGTTGAGTGGGAGGTGTTTGGGAGAGGGAGAGACAATTTTCTATCGAGATAAATTAGAGTGAAATGAGAGAAAATAGCGTTGAAGGCTTTATATAGAATTCGTAAAGCTCGATGGATCAAGAGGTGTCAAGCTTTAAACTTCGACAGATGGAGCTATCAAGAAGCTATCGAGAGGTGTCCACAGCAAAAGAACCTCAATGGATCGAGAAGCTATCGAGGAGACAGAAACTTTCTCGATGGATCGAGAAGCTGTTGAGAAGCTATTGAGACAAATTCTCAAAAGCTTTGATGGATCGAGATTGAGATAGCAGTTGTCAAGAAAGAAAGATCAAGAGCTCGATAGATAGCCTAGCTGTCAAGAGGTATCGAGAATCTGTTGAGATTGCTTCAAATAGTTTTTCAAAGAAGAGACAAACACAAACATGAATGCAATCAAACATGTTGCTCTACCAAGGATCCAAACAACATTTTAAGCTCTTAAAAACATCTCTCAACAAGAAAAATTTCAAGCATATAGATCCAAAACACACGCACACACTAAACAAGTTTAACCAATTTTATATTTCAAAAACAAGTCAAGACAATTTAGTGGGCATACATTAACACATGTATTCCTTGTGATGGTCAATTACATTGCACCTGCACATGTATCAAAAGAAGCTAAGAATATTGCGTGTTGTGTGTGAAAAACATCGCAAGATTGCATAAGTGTCAACATGTTATGACAATTTGAGATATAAGTAAATCAATTTAACTCACACACGATCATAACTGCTTGATGGGGACTATCACCTTCGAGGTACATCCTATAACTCCCACATCTCCTAGAAGGCACGCTTGCAATCATATATAAAGCATATTGATTCTTTTTGCTTTTATTTATTTATTTATTTGCATATTTTCTTTTAAGCATATCATGCATGGGCATATAAGAAAGAGAGAAAAGAAATACCTAATGATGTTAAGCTTTTAACATTGCACCGAAGCATACAGATGTCATTTCATGATTGGCCGACAACAGTGATGAGATGGTTATTTATGCATTTCTCTTAGGTTTTCTAGTCCTACCCGTCAAAAAGAGTGAAATGAGTGTTAAGTACACGATATTACTTAATCTTACTCATCACAAACATGAGCCACAAAGCTCACTTGCTTAGTTGTGCATAGAGATGCTCATCTAAGCTACAAAAGATACAAAGTTTAGAAAACTTTGTTTCACTGGCCATTCAAGGTACATAAGTACCAATGTCCACAAACACATATTGTTTTTGTATTATTCTAATTTTTCAAATTTTTTTATTTTATTTTATGAAAAAAAAATAAAGCAAAACTGAAAGCAAACAAACAAAAACATGTTAAATAAAGTAAAGCATAAAACTAGGTTGACTCAAAAAAAGAAGGCAAAACACATAAGTAATGCAATCAAAAAACAAAGTGGGAGAGAGAGAAAAGTGACACAATCACTTCGAGACTTTTTCCTTCCACACCTTGGAAGAAACTTTCTTTTGTGCGAACCCTTAAACTGGCGGTGAGGGGGAAGAATTGCAACCGTTCAAGTTTGAAAGGAACATGAGAGCTTTGAGTAGATCTCCAAGAGGAGTAAGAGAGGATAGAAACTGATTCCAGTTTCCCGATGAGATCATACTATTGCTCTATTGAGTGGCTAGCCACTTATAGCAATTTGGTCGAGTATGTCCAGTTGCTCTATAGTGATGGCAGAGATTCTGCTTCTTCTGTTTGGACTTTTGGGTACTACCCTCCTTAGCCCTTGGGTTTTTAATTTCTTTCTTAACAGGCTTAGGGGGTGTTCCTAAGATAGATTTACCCTTGTCTATGTTCTCACTAACTAATATAGTTTTCACATCATTATTCTCAGATTCTATATTATTAGTAGGAGAAACAAAAATAGTAGTACTAGAGGAAACAATATTAGGAGAAGAGAAATCATGCCCTAAACTGGTTCGATCAGAAGCAGATTTTTAAAGGCTGAGCATCTCATCAAGCTTTCCACTTGAGGTCCTCTCTAGTTGAGCTCTAACTTAGAACAGCTCTGCCTCAAGCTTCTTGGTCTTCTTAGCCAAGAAATTCTTCACAAATCTCAATGGTCTAATAGTCTGATTAGCTTCATAAAACTTTGTGGAGATTTCTTCTCGTTCAAGCTCCACATCACTAAGCTTCTCGGTGGCTAACCTATACAACTTCTCATGCTTTTCGGAGACCTTATATAATTTTGCATAGGCTGTATGGATTTCATCTTGCTCATCCATCTTTTCAACCTTAGACTCCACTAAGTCCTCTTCTTCATCCACATCTTCAACAATCCCCTTAGTAAGATTTACAGTAGCAATGAAGGCATTTAGGATTCCATCATCCTCATTTTCTGAATCATCCTCAAGTTCGGTGTCACTCAATGTAGCAGCGAGTGCCTTGCTTTTCCCATTGGTCTTGAGATACGTAGGGAACTCTTGTTTCATGTGTCCAAAGCCTTGACACCCGAAACACTTGGGTCTTGAGGGAACAGTGTACTGACCGCCATCCCTAGCATCCTTCTTCCCTTTGTCTTGGCTCTTAAACTGAGAAGAACTAAATTGCCTACAGTCATTGTCGACGCCCTTTCCATTGGCATTCTTCATGAACTTTTTGAATTTCCTTATGATGTAGAACTTCATTTTAGAATCTTCATCGTCTGAAGACTCATCCGTGTCACTACTCTTGGCCTTCAGTGCCATGCTCTTACCCTTACTTGATTTCCCAATCCTTGTCAAACCCAACTCATAGGTCTGCAAATTACCAACCAGCTCCATCAAAGGAACTTTGTCCATGTCCTTTGATTCCTCAATTGCAGTGATCTTGGCATGAAATCTCTCGGGTAGAGATATGAGCACCTTTGTAACAAACTTGGGTTCGAGAATGATTTCCCCAAGATTAAAGGCTGAGTTCACTATGTCCTTAAGCTTGGAATAGAACTCATCAAACGACTCAGCCTCCTCAATCTTGATCTCTTTGAAACTTATAGTGAGCCTCTGAAGCTTCGAATCCTTTACAGCCTTGGTTCCCTCATAAGTTGTTTGGAGAATGGTACATGCTTCCTTAGCAGTTTTGGTAGAGGATATCTTCTTAAACTCCTCATTCGTAACCGCACTAAATAAAGCATTTAATGCCCTGCTGTTGAAGTTAGCCGCCTTGATCTTAGCATCATCCAAATCTCCCGGTGCTTCCATTGGCTTTGTCCAGCCTATCTCCACATCTTGCCACACATTTTCATCTAATGACTACAAGAAAGCTCTTATGTGTACTTTCCAGTATGCATAGTTAGTGCCATCAAATAAAGGAGGTATAATAAGAGACTGTTCTTTATCCATGACAAATAGGGGTCAATGGATCTCACAGAAAATTAACCCTAATCAGAGTGTGCCCGCTCTAATACCACTTGATAGGCCAAGAATGTATTGACCCCTTGTGATAAATTAATTGATTAATTAGCCAAGTTAATTAATTGATTTAATTAAGATGCAAAAACATGTGGTAGCACAAACAAATCACCAACTAAGTTAATATGCAGTGAAAAATAAAGTTGACACGGTGATTTGTTTACGAATGAGGAAAAGCACCGAGGCACCACCGAGCGAATTTAAGACTACCACTCCCAAGAATTTACTATTATCACAATAAGCAGTTACAAGTAAAGGAATCCCAGTACCTTATACCAACCTACAGTCGAACCCTTACCCCAATACACAATTGGACTTGTTCTGTAGTGACAATCTCTCATTTTTCAATGCACGGCTCCCAGTACACGACTTACTCACCAACTTGAGAAAGATGTTGGCTGCAAAGTTCTTCAATTCATCAACATGATGAAGATCACAAAACTCCTTGGTCACAAAACCCAACGACATACAAACGTTGTAGCTTCTTCAAGAGAATGATGAACTAGGGCAAATTCTTTCTTCGGTCACAATTTGCATGAACAAAACTTTGCCACACACTCGCACCACCTTTTACGGCCCTTAAAATAATCCTTATATATGTTTAGGGTTGTGAGAAAAGAAAGCCTAAACATGGATACACGGATTGGTGTTAAATCAAATCTGAAAAACTGATTTTCATAATTCTCGATAGATAAGTTATCTATTGAGAAGCTGTCGAGCATCGAGCTAAACTACCTTTTAATCCTCGATAGATGTTATATGTCAAGCTATCTGTCAAGCTAGCTGTCAAGCTAGCACTTCTTCACTTGTTTCTTGGACAGATTTTGATGGCTTCAATACTTGGACTTGAACTCTAATTCCTTGAAGTATTAAACACATCCTAGATCTACATAATTATAAGTAGAGTGTGTTTTATCAAAGGATAAGCCAATTCTAAATGACATATGTTCCTAACATCATTCACATATGACCAATGTATCAAAAGGAGCCATCTCTATGCTGGAAAGGTAATTGTTATTATAAGCAAACTCAATTAAAGGCAAGTGAGTCTCCCAACTACCTTTCAAGTCTAACACACAGGCTCTAAGCATGTCTTCAAGTGTCTGTATCATTCTTTTTGACTGCCCATTAGTTTGAGCATGAAAAGCTGTACTAAAATCTAACTTGGTTCCCATAGCCTTGTGTAAACTGTTCCAGAACTTAGAGGTGAAACGAAGGTCATTATCAGAGACCATAGAGACAGGAACTCCATGCAATCACACTATTTCCATAACATATAATTGAGCCAATCTATCCAATGAAAAAGTAGTCTTGATTGGTGGAAAATGGGAAGACTTGGTCAATCTATCCACCGTTACCCATATAGCATCATGACCCTTAACTGACTTGGGCAATCCAGTCAAAAAGTCCATGGAGATATGTTCCCACTTCAACCCTGGAATACTGAGAGGTTGAAGTAACCCAGCAGGCCTTTGATGTTCAACTTTAACTTGCTGACAAATTAAACACCAAAATACAAAATCTGCAATCTCTCTTTCCATATTATTCCACCAATACACTTCTCTAAGATCTCGATACATTTTGGTGCTACCTGGGTGAACAGTGTACGCAGATTTATAAGCCTCCTCCATAATTTCCCTTTTTAATTAAGCATTATTGGGAACACATAATCGATTTCTAAATCGTAAAACACCATCACCTTGAATTTCAAACTCAACTCAATTACCTTCCTTTACCTCTTCCATAATCTTTACCAAATTAGGATCAGATCCTTGAGTAATCTTCACCTTTTCAACTAAGGTAGGCTGCACTCAAAAATGAGCAAGAAGTACCCTTGACTCATTAAATTGGAGCTCCACATTAATCTCCTTCAACTCTTCATAAAAAATTCATTTCCTCGAAACTATACTTGCCACCCTACTAGAGGATTTTCTACTCAAGGCATCAGCCACCACATTTGCTTTACCAAGGTGATAATGTATTGTACAATCATAGTCTTTCAACAACTCAATCCATCTCCTTTGCCGCATATTCAATTCTTTTTGAGAGAAAATATATTTCAAACTTTTAAGGTCAATGTAAATCTCACATGTCTCTCCATATAAGTAGTGCCTCCATATCTTTAATGCAAAGACCACTGCTGCTAACTCCAAGTCATGAGTAGGGTAATTTTGTTCATACCTTTTTAGCTGCCTAGAAGCATATGCTATCACCTTTCCATGCTGCCTAAGCACATAACCAAGACCTTTCTGTGAAGCATCACTGTAAATTACAAACCCTCCTGAACCCGTTGGCAATGTCAAAACTGGAGCAGAAAACAACCGGTCTTTCAATTCTTGGAAGCTCTTTTCACATTCGTTTTTCCATAAGAATTTAGCATTCTTTTGGGTCAACCTAGTCAAGGGACCTGCTATACGTGAAAAACGTTCAACAAACCTCCTATAGTAACTTGCAAGACCCAAGAAACTACGAACTTCAGATACATTTATTGGTCTAGGCCAATTTACCACAGTTTCTACCTTTTTAGGATCCACAAAAATGCCATCCTTAGATATTGCATGCCCCAAAAACCTTACCTCATCTAACCAAAACTCACACTTCTTAAACTTGGCATATAATTTTTGCTCCCTCAAGACCTGCAATACCATCCTTAAATGTTCTACATGCTCCTCCTAAGTTTTAGAATATACTAAAATATCATCAATAAAAATAATAACAAACCGATCCAAATAAGGCTTGAGCACACGGCTCATTAAATCCATGAAGGCAGGAAAGGCATTAGTCAATCCAAATGGCATCACCAATTATATGTTTTTGAAAGTGTTTTTATGCTTTTGTATTTTTGAGTTTTTGTTCATAATGCATTTTCTATGTTTTCATCAAAAACTCCTTCAGAGGCATTTTTGTGAGAAGCTCAAGACTAAGCTCTTCCTGCGAAAATGAGATAGGCAAAAATTGAAAACACATGAAATTCAGACAGAAACTTTCGCAACTGTCTCGCGACTAAAGCTATCTCGCGAAAATTTTTGTGCTTCAGTGGCATTTTTCGCGAGTAACTTCGCGAGAAGCTATCCCGTGAAAAACACATATTTTCAGTTTTTAAGGGCTGATCAAGACAGTTTTTCAAACATAACCATTTTTTCCTCCCTCAAGCCTCTCTCAACCCAAAACCAATTTTTTCTCAAAAACCTAACCAAATCTCAAGAGTAATCATCTTCAAATCATCTCTAAGGTATGTACGTTCAATCTTTTCTCTCTATTTCACTAGATTATGCTAGATTATAGATTTTACATGAGTTGGGATATTTTTGAAAAAGGGTTAGGAATTTTCTACTTTGTGAAATTTTTTTCAATTTCTTAATTGGGCTCTGTCCCATTTGTTTTGTTTGTGTTTATGCTGGCCCCTTGTGGCATTTTAACTTGTATTTAGGCAAGATTCACACATGGTCATGCATTTTATACATCTTGGTTGTGTGGGTGCATACCAAGTGTTTGATAAAATGCCCAAATGGCATTTTGGTGTTGTTTTGGACACCAATGAGTACCAAACTTTGAGGATTACCATGATTGTGCATGTTTATCATGTTTTGATCATTGGTTGTGTGTTTTACACACTTTGACCTATATTTGTATTGTCATGCCTTGATCATGCATCACAAATGCATACCACATGCACACCTGATGCACACTCTTGTTCACTTGTCATGTTTTGCACATCACTCATGCTAGATAATTGTTATTACATGTTTAGCACTCATGAGATGATCTTGTGACTTTGTTTATGTTCTTTTTAGGACTTTGTAGTTGTTTTATAGACTAACTTGGTACCAATCAAGTTTGTGTTCTTGTGTTTGTGTTTTTGCACTTGTTTTCTTTGTGTTTTGTGAATGTTTTGCAAATGTCTCCTACTAAGCACTCTGCCACAAAGAAAGGACCAAAGCATCCACGCACGAACGCAAAGAATTTCTGAAACGTTGATGCAGGGTTGGCATACAACGATTTCTACAAAAAGGAAATGATCATCATGGAAAGGGTTGTGAAAATGGAGACCCTTGAAAACACGTGCATTCCAAAAGCGTTCAAGGAGAGGACTTGGACAAGCTGCTGAATCCAAGTAGGAATGTCTTTTCTGAAATCATAAGGGAATTCTTTTCAAACACCATTATGGAAGGAGATCGCATTAACTGTTGGGTGTGCAAAAGGAATTCTTTATCACAAGGGATTCCATTCAAAAGTTCTTGGAAATTCGTCCACCATCTCAACAAATCTCCATCTAATATGAGGATAGATTGGATTCTCTTGAGTCAATGGTGGATCTCTTTAGTGATACTCTCCAAAAGAAGTCAATATACACAATTCCTTTCAATCCGAAGATGAGGACATTGGGCTACATCATGATCCACAACCTCTACCCGGTGACAAATTTAACCACATTGTCAGCACCGCGAACTACATTTTTCTATGATCTCTTCACTCATAAGGAGATCGACATATGTGGTCACATCTTCCACCTCTTGACAAAAGCCATCTCCAAAAGGAATTAGAGAATCGTAATGCCATTCCCTAGCCTCATCGTAGGTCTTACTGCAAAGACAAAGCTAAAGTTTTCGAGTGGTCTCACTATGGTGCAAAGAGACTCTCCTATTGGTGCTCCAATAATGACCCGAAGCAAAGCTCATATCACCGGACCAAAAACCAGTGACTCTCAAATCCTAAAGGACGATGTTGAGGAAGAAGGTAGGGACACGAAGGAGGAGATAGACAGGTTTACATCAGCCCCGGAGGGCTCTGTACAACCATCCTTCCAAGCACCAGCACAAGGACCTAATCGCCTTGACCGTCTTATTGCAAGGGTTGAGCAGATGTATGGCATGATCGAATCCCATGTGCAGCACACCTCAGATCAGTTTATGTATGTTTAGGGCCAAATTACTGCACTTTCATCTCAAATTAATGACATGATGATGGAGCAGCGGTGTCAACAACTAGGCTCTGAATCAGAATCTGAAGAGTTCTAGCCTCTTTGGCCATTCCAGTCAAAAAGGGGGAGTAGTTTGAGGGGGCGCATAGCCATAGATATTGGTTTATTTTTGGTGGTTTAGGAGTTTATTTTGGTGGTTCATAGTTTTTATAACTCTTATTTATTTACATTGCTTTCTTTTAAAGCTTTAAAGTACTCTAGTTTAAAACTTCAGTTTATGCTTAGTACTTTGTTTTATGTATCTTTGTTTTTGTAGCTTTTTAAAGTGTTTTTAGATTAATGCATACATTTTCTTTAGTACTTCACACTTGTGCCATTGTTGGATCTTGTATCCTTAATGCAAATGCTTTGGTGTTTTGCATTGGTTGTGTGTTTGGACATGCAATTGATTTTTGCATTGCTCTTAATTGCATTACGTGTCTGGATGATCTTTTACTAGTTAAATGATCATTGTAGTCATTCTTTAATGGTTGTTCCTGTATGATCAAGTTATGCTTCATAGCTCATATGTTGTTTATTACCTTGATCGCATTTTACTTATTCTTATACGTACCTTGTATTCAACTTGTCATAAGCTTAATGAAAGTTTTGTTTGTGTGAGAGTGTTTCAAGATACAGGTGTATACATGCAAGTGCTTCACAGCTTCTAGATTAGGTGTGAGTGAGTTTTGCTATTGTTCCCAAACTCCCATCTAAGTCTAGAGTCTATTTAAGGGGTTTTGTCACGGAATAGCCAAAGGGGGAGGTTGTAAAGTTGTTATTTACAACTATTTTGTGTTGGCTTTAATTATGTGCCAAATTTGATTGTAGTTTTGTTCAATCATGTTTACTCTGTATTTTATATGGGATTTCATTGTATGGGTTATGTGTGAGAGAGAGTGTGAAGACTCAAGCTTGCATTGAAGAAGGAGTGGTTTTCGCGGGTATTTCGCGAGTAAACTTCCCGCGAAGTAAGCCACATGAAGAGCACATGACTGGAATGTAAAGAGTCGTGACAATCTGGTGACAGCTAGTTTTCGCGAGTAGCTCGTGGGTAAGGCCTTCTCGCAAGATACCTGCGAAACATTCTGTTTTGCTATTTTCACTTATCTGCTCCTCCATATCTTCACCCACACTATATATATCCACATTACCCACATATTGTGTGAAGTGCTTTTCAAAGAGAAAATCCTAGCAAACACACTTGAGAGTTAGAAATTGTAAACCCACAACCATCTACACAATCATTTGTGGTTTCTTCATACTCCTACCTCTCCATATCCATATCCTTGAGAGGTTGATAGCCCAAACACTTACCACACCCAATCTGAGTGTCAAGTGAGGTTTTGGTGCTGTTGGGAAGTATTGGAAGAAGCCAAGCTTTGGCTGTTGCAATCGGGCGCATTGCAGGATCCAGAAAGCTAAACAAGACACGGTTCAGAAAAGCCTTATTGGAGTAGGAGCTTAGAGGGCTTAGGTACACTAGGTATATTAGGCTTGAAGGGTCTCTTGCTATTCGTGTATCCCAACTTATTTTCTAGTGGATAGATTTACCGCTTGGAAGGTAACGGAAAGGTTTTTCACAGAGTTCTTTGGTTTCCTTTTTGATAACACATCGGCGTGTTATCTTGTGTTTGCATTTATCTTCCCTACTCTTTTAACTTTCATTTTATTGCTGTGATTTGATGAATATGGCTTGGAGTAGTTTTATTGTTTATTTGCTCGCATTTACTCTATTCCGCACTTAGTTTAAGTTAGAGTAAAATCAACTGAGCTGTAATCTTTTAATTTGGGGTCTGAACAGCTCTTGTGTTTTTAACACAAATCCGAGCTTTCAGAGGACTAATCTGTGATCATAGGGAAGAATGCTTGAAAGGATTTAGTCGTGGCATAGGCAAGACCACCATTGTAATTGCTGAATTTTGGGCTCTAAGGAATGGTCTCCGTGTAGCATCCCAAATGGGAATCCCATACCTAGAAGTTGAGAGTGATGCCAAGATAGTGATAGACCTTTTGCTCTCTAACTCACTGCCAAACAGAATATACACATCCCTGTTACTTGATTGCAGGTCCCTCCTCAAAAGGTTTCAACAAGTCAAGGTGGCCTATACCTTTCGGGAAGCAAATAGGATGCTGTGGCTAGATTGGGGTGCTTGCAGCAGGAAAATTTTGTAGTGTTTAACAGTCCCTTATCGACTGAAATTTCTTCTTTTGTTAACTCTGATGGTGTATACTTTGTAAAGCGCTATGCCAATACAGCTTTGTTGTTAATAAATTTCCTTTTAACAAAATTAAAATAAAATAATAGGCACCCTATTGACAGTCAGTCATGATGGAGCTGACATTCACTGATGCATTACTAACACGTAACAATCTTCATGATGAGGTTGAAAATTGAAATCCTTCACAACTAAAGTCATCACCTAATTTCTCAGCAAAAAAAAAAAAAAAAGTCATCACCAAACTAATACTACATATTTTACGACAGATTCTCCTTACATTACAATTCAATGACATATAGACATATAGTTGAGTACTTTTATTTTATTCTAATTATTACATCAGCGTCACCCAATTAAGCCCCCAACCAACTTTGAAATTATCCACTTCACTTCCAAACTGTTCTAGATTTCCCAAGTTTGACAAATCTATAAGTTCCTCTTTCTCCTCTGGAAGCACCTAGTTATTTGGATTGTCAGCTTTCTGCTAATTGTTATATTTCTGGTTCTGGAAAACCCACGTTGTCTTGTCCCTTGTCTCAATGATATTATAGGAATGTCTAATTAGACTCATGACTGTTGGGTTGGGATGGGATTGTTGGGCTTAGGGTAGCTTTCAGATTTCCTAGCTAACAACATTGTTTGTTCCATATAGTTCTGAAAGAAATTCTATTCCTATGTTTTCAAGTTCTTGTAGATCTTGGTGACTGACAGATATTGATATCCTCTTCAACTGTTTTTAGTTTTCTGTATATTTCATAAAATTCTTATGACTTTTATACTTGTTAAGGGATCTGAATGTCAATTCTTAGATTTTCTGGATTCAAAGGCAGCGTGTGAAACTTTGTAGGAGTCTCCTAGAATTAATCCAATTTCTTAAAAAGCATAAAGAATGGAGTTCTTCCTTGCTTCATTACATGAAACAGTGAAATCAGAAGCTGAAATTGTTCTAACGTCAATAGTACCTTTATTGAAACTCCTCTCTATAACTGTCATTGGTTTAGCTCTTGCTCACAAGAAAATCCAAACTATCCCAAAAGAGACTTTCAAGATACTAAGTGAACTTGTTTTTGCTCTTTTTTTGCCCTGCCTGATCTTCACCCACCTTGGTCCATGCATTAGTCTAAAAAATTTCATTCATTGGTGGTTCATCCCTGTAAATGTTGTTCTCAGTACTTCCATTGGTTGTGTGTTGGGGTTATTGGTGGCTATAATTTGCAGGCCACCACCTGAATACTTTCGATTCACCATCATCATGACCGCATTTGGAAACACGGGAAATATCCCTCTTGCAATTGTTTCAGCAGTTTGCCACAGTACTGATAACCCATTTGGCGAGGAATGTTATGCAGCTGGTGTGGCATATGTATCCTTTTCTCAATGGGTTTCTGTTATTCTTGTATACACTCTTGTTTATCATATGATGGAACCCCCATTGGAGTCTTATGAGATTGTTGAAGTTGAAGAAGGGCCCGCTGAGATTGAGGAAGTACCTGCTGATGATCTCAGTAGGCCAATTCTTGTTGAAGCTGAATGGCCAGGAATTGAAGATAAGGAAACAGAACATTGCAAGACACCCTTTATTGCAAGGCTTTTCAGCAGCATCTCTGGCATCTCACAATCAACTATTCAGGATCTTGATTCAGTGGAGGAAAGTCGAAGTAGTCCCAAGTCTATTAGGTGTTTGGCTGAGCCTAGGATGGTTAGAAAAATCAGAATTGTTGCTGAGAAAACTCCAATTCATCACATTCTTCAGCCACCAACAATTGCTTCTCTGTTAGCTATTATTATAGGACTTGTCCCTCAGCTCAAATCTTTTGTTTTTAATGATGATTCTATAGTCTCTTTCATCATAGACAGTTTAGATTTTATGGCTGAGGCAATGGTGCCTTCAACTATGCTTATTCTTGGTGGAATGCTAGCTGAGGGTCCCAATGAATCTAATTTAGGGATCCGAACTACAATTGGAATCATTGTAGCAAGGCTTTTAGTACTTCCTTTGTTTGGAATTGGGGTCATCATGTTGGCTGATAAGTTAAATTTTTTGGTCTATGGGGATCAAGTGTACCGGTTTGTGCTGTTGCTGCAATACACAACGCCAAGTGCCATTTTGTTGGGGGCAATTGCAAGCTTGAGGGGTTATGCAGTGAAGGAGGCATCAGCACTCCTCTTCTGGCAGCATGTGATTGCTCTATTCTCCCTTTCGTTGTATATAATTCTGTACTTTAATGTGCTGCTTTCTTACGTCTAAGGTCTGGTCGTCTGCCTCTTCTTCTTCTTCTGCTTCTTCTTCTTTTATTTTTATTTTTTATTTTTTTTAACTTTGTGAAAAGCATGTAATAGCCATTTGACATGCTGATTTCGAGTAGTATATTTCTATTCTGAATGTGATTAAGTTGAAAGGATGTATCCGTAACAATCAGATGTAATTTACTTCCTGTTCTTTGGTTTTCTTCATTTCCAAATTTAAGAAACCTTGTGATGAACAATCTGTGAAAAGAGGTTCATGATTTCCCTGCCATGGAACAAAAAAGAGTGACACTAGGGAATGTTCTTGACCTGCTCATGGAGGTTTCCAAAACCACTGGCAATTTAGTTACTTCAGTCTACATTATGTTTCTGATTCTTATTTTGGGCATGATAGCCTATCTAAGGAATGTTCCATGATACCTCCCCAATGGATTTCCAAACTACTGGCAGTCTAGTTTCTTGATTTGTCACTGTTTCCCTAACTAATATCTTGCTAATCCAAGGTTCATCCTGTTATGGATGCAGAGGCATTTATATATATCTTCTGCAAACAACTATAATACATGCCTTAAAATCTGATAAATCTTTGAACTTTTACTTCAGGGTGCACAGGATGCAAGGTTAACTTAGATTTCCCACAGGTATTGATGTTAAAAGACGTCTTCCATAAGAAGTAGACCATGAAAGGAGGGATGGCATCGGGTTTAGAGTAAGTCTTTTGCTCAGAATCTCTTACAATATGTTCTTTGTTTTCTTATACACATTTTATGTGTTTTTCTTGGAATTCTTATTGAGTAGATTCAGAACCAAAACCTTCAAATTTAGCATTTTAGACCAAGGTTAAAATATGACAAGCAATCTTCACTAGGAATAAGGTAGCATTGAAGTAAATTCAGTTGTTTTGGACGTCGAACTTACTTATAGAACTTTACAAGAAGATAGAATCTAAAACAATCACTGTACTTTACAAGAATTTAGAATCTAAAACATTGTTTTAGTCATTTTTTTGGTGCATGAAAAGATTTATTTGAGATTTTTGTTGCTGACAAGATGGAGAAAAGTTTATAAATAAAAAATGCCTAGTCTATATCACAGGCTTAAGATTATTTGATGTCAAACAGCTCATAAACTTCAGCTGTACATTGCAGACAAGATTTTTCATGCTGCAGAAGTTTTTGCAGATCTTCGACATAAACCTGATCTTTTTTTCTTTTTTCTTTTTTCTTTTTTCTTTTTTCTCTTTGGCAATCTGAAAGGTTGGAATAAATTATACATTCATTCTTAAAGTTAATCTGCTTGTCTCCTCAATTCTTTTTTTTTTTTTTTCTCAAGTCGAGTGACTTGGTTAAAGGTATTCCTATCGTTGTGTCTTTTTGGAGAGCACATAAAAGTGTAGTTCAATTATGTCAAACATAGCATTTGAAATATTTTCACTTGTTACTTTCCATAATTTTTTTTTTAATTTAAAAAAAAAATGATGTCATTTACATATTTTATAAACATTTTGGCCATGTCATGGAATTTCTTTGTTGGGAAGATTTCTCATTGATGTCCACTTCTCTTGTTTCTATGAACTCAATTATCCAAACACCCGAATGATTGAAGTGTTGCATATGGTATTGCTATCTCAGACTTTGTTTTATAGTTTAAGTAATGAAAAAATGGAAAGATTTTTTGGAAGCTTGTTAGATTGAGGACTCGTGATTCATAGAGATCGAAGATGGTTCATGTTTTTTTATTTTAATAGAGAAGACGCGTATGCATGGTACCATATGTTACCATGATCCATGAATAAATAATTGTACGCCACATTCCTATAGTAACTGGATTGAATTCCGCCTTTGTTCATGAGGTTCCATTTATTTTAATTGAACAGAACATTCAGGGAAAATATCTTCCAAGGAAACATGATAGAGTTTTCCCCCAAACTTAATTCCTAAAAGCCAAATGTTTTTCTTTAGAATGGCTTTCCAGGATTTAATTTCATACAAATGAACAACCAGACATAAAAGAACAAAGACAATTCCGTAGCCCAAACAGAAAAGGCAGTGGTATCATGCGTAACCTTTGTATACATCCTTCTCCTTCTCATATGGACCCGTAATACAAAATGATTTATAAATCATGTGAAACCTTTGATGTTTTAAATTTTAAATTTTAAATTAATATTCTAAGTCTTTTTTTATGTGAACTCACATCATTTATTTATATATATATATATATGGTTAAAATTTAGAGAAATTCAATTAAATCTCAAATTGTAGTCTAATTTTATGACATCTTACACCCAATTTTCTTAATTTTTGTGCAACAATTTACCGCACTAGTATGTAAACTATATTTACACACATGAATGACAAATTGTAATGGTATTATAGATGTTAACTTGAATTAATAAACATGATTAATTATTTTTATTTATTTATTTATTATTATTAGGGTAAATTTCACAAACCTACCCTAAAGTTTGTGAAAATACCAACTAAGGTGGCGTTTGGATCTACGTTTTGCGTTTGCGTTTAAAATGTGCTGGGACTCACGCTACAGTAGACAAAAAGAAAAACGCTAAGATGAAACTAGCTGAAACGCAGGAATGAGAAAACGCTAGCTTTTTTCTTCGATGCGCACCGAAACAGCAGAGGATCATCCAAGAAGGTTCGTCGGCGTCGGACTGGGTTCTTTTTGAGGCTGTACAGGCACCGCCCGCCACCGACGAAGCCGGCCGGAGCTGAACCGATCCGCCCACCTCAAACCTCCACCACAGGTGTTAGGCACGGTGGTTGGCAGCGATTTTCAAGCAGCAAAGTCGGTCAGTATGGTTGTCGGCAAAGGTTTTTGGATTCCGGTGAACACCGAACCGCACCGATTTGCTTATATATATACAAAACTTGAGATTTCTACCCCCTTAAAGTCAGATCTAAGATTTCCATCCCCACCCACAACACAAAACCCACCACCATTTCAACTTTTTATCTTCAAGCACCTCTGTTTTTGCTACCACCCAGGTCAGATCTTCAAGTTGTTGTCTCTACCTCCATTGCTTGGTGGTCGATTACTCGATTAGACTTCGCAGGTGAGTCAATCGATGGTTAGTCCCAAGAATCTTGAGCTTGTTTGGGTCTTAATATTTGGGTCTGTAATGGGTTTTGAATCTTTTGATATTTAGATTTTATCTAAGTTTTGATTTGTGGTTTGAATCCTTGAGTTTTCTGGGTTTGATTTTGGTTTTAGATATCTCCTCCAGTCCTCCTCCTTGTGGGTGTGATAGACAGGTGGACACTGACCACCGCGCCGACTGGAACCTCTACCAGCGTCGGACTAGGTTGTCTTCCTCTGTGGATTTCTCTAGTGGGCGTGGGCTTCTCTTCTTGAAGACAAGCGTTAGGGTGGGCGAGGAGTGAAAAAAAAAATCATCTGCGTTTTTCAACTGAGCTACAGTACCCGTATCAAAAAATAATTATCCACGTTTTTTCACTTATTTGCTACAGTGTTTTCAATTTTCAGTTTTCAATTTCAGCAAAATAAGTTCTATCCAAACGGACCCTAAGTCTAAAACATTTAAAAATCTACCAATATGACCTCAAGACAACTTTGTCTCTAACTTTATTTTCTCTTCTTTCTCTCTCATTTGTCCGTTCCTCTCCTCTTCTCTGATCTGAGTTATTTCTCACAACTCTCTCTCTCTCTCTCTCTCTCTCTCTCTCTCAAACTGAATCAGAAAATACCCATTTCAAAAACCCATTTTCCTTGTCTTCTTCTTGCTTGCCTTGGGAGAGTCTGCCGCCTCTTTGGAGTGCCAATTCTAAGGATATTGACAAGTTCCTGAAGTCTCTGACGAACGATGACAGCGTTTCGGTGGAGATTCCTAAGTTGATGGAGAAATACTTGGATCTCGTGGAGTAGAAAGTTTTTGGCAAAGGAAGAACCAAGTAGTGCTAGGTTCCTGACGAGGAATCGGATTTTCTCAAGTCTCTGGATTGGGATTTCAAGCTAACAAAAGCACTTTAGGAGTTAAAACTGAAAGAAGAGAAATCGGAGTCCAGTGGTTCTCTGATCAATCGCATCGGAGGGATTCAACAGCAAGCGATGTCGTATTTGGAAGAGGAATTTCAGATTCTTCTTGAGGAATCCAAAACCGCCGAGTCCGAGTCCAAATCAGCTGAATCGGAGGCTTTCCCTGGCTACTCTGATGACATTGTTTCCAGTCTGAGCAAAATAGTGAAGCAAATGATCTCAGGTGGCTACGAATCCGAGTGTTACTGAATGCTGATGCCAGTGACCAAGCTCATTAGTTTTGTCGGTTAAAGAAACAATTCTGAGAGAGGGGAACGAGATAGAAGAGAAGAGGGAAGGAAGACAGAGTTTTAAAAAAATAATAATAATAAGGACAAAGTTGTCTCTCGAGGATTAAATTGATAGGTTTTAAAATGTTTTGAACTTAGTTGGTACTATTAAAATTTACTCTTATTATTATTATTATTATTATTATTATTATTATTATCTATCTATATATATATAACCGAAACCTCTGAGACTCCTACAATTTTTCACGTCAACATAATATTTAAATAAAATTATCATTTTATTTAAATAAAAATATTTTTGTTTAGTCTAAATTTAATAAGGGGTGAAACTTTATCTCTCTAATAACTTCAACTTAAATTCAAACTCATCATTTTTTAATCATTTTTTTAAAATAAAATTATTTTTGTTTAGTCCAAACTTAACAAGGAGTGTAGTTCCTTAATCAATTTAAGATTTCATAAAATTATTTTAGTCTACCTTACAAATAGATAGGTTCCTATGCATAGCATAGGTTAGTGACTGGTTATTATTATAATCAAAGCCTCGGAAACTCCCACAATTTTCCACGGTAAAATGCTAAAAAAAAATAAAACCAACAAAAAAATGTAATAAACCAAATACTCAGAGGCTTTTCCTTTCACGATTCTTTACCTTTCCCTTTCATGATGGTCTGCCATCTCTTCCCTGCCTTCCTCTACTAGCTCCTCCTTTACCAGCTCCTCCTCAATCAGACCCACGGTAAATTACAGCAAAGCATCACATTGCATCTAAAGACCCACCATACCCACAAACCAACAGACATTTTCTTCCTCAGAATCGATCTCCTTCCTCAGACCACCGATTTGACACAAACCACCCACATCCAACCTCTACAACCTAGAAACGGCGACCCATTTGTTGTAGGTCTCATCAAGCCCATGGCCACAGATTCCTCAATAAAAACCCACCATACCCAACATGCCCACCATACCCACAAACCCACAAACATCTTCTTCCTCAGAACAGAGGTTGAGCTCCTTCCTTAGACCACCCATTTAGAAATTAAAGAAAGTTTTCTTCATTGGGCCCTCCTTCAAATTATAGAATCTCCTC
The DNA here is from genome assembly GCF_040712315.1 of Castanea sativa. Taxonomy (NCBI): domain Eukaryota; kingdom Viridiplantae; phylum Streptophyta; class Magnoliopsida; order Fagales; family Fagaceae; genus Castanea; species Castanea sativa. The sequence continues at coordinate 45,935,970 of NC_134013.1, forward strand.
CTTCAACCTCAGAATATTGAACTAACCCAATAAGAGTAAACCCCCTTAAAAAATAATAATAAAAAGAAGAAAAAAAAATCTGTCTACCCCATTGAAGAGCCGCCTTGCCTTGCCATGCACTCCTAAACCAGTCCAACCAATGGTACAACTTTCTCACTCTATCTTTGTTTTCTCTCTCGCTCTATTGTTCTGTCTGCTATCACTACTGTATAGCAGTTCACAAATGACATTTACCTATTTGACTGATTAAAAGTAAAACCTTTGGCTAAATGTATTGTAAATTGTGATGTGAACTTTTTTTTTTTTTGTTGCTAAATTGTGATGTTGAGCTAGCTGTACAGCATTTCACACATTTTATAAAAGTATATAACAATTTTGTTTTTGTTTAATATTATAAAATAAATAGTGTAATCTATATATATATATACACACACACACACACACACACACACAAAACCGAAGCTTCTCAAGCTCCCACAATTTTCCACATCAGCATTATTAAAAATAAAAAACTATTTTTAACACAAAATTTTCAGCTAAACAGTTTTGTAATATTAGCCTCTAGAACCCGATAGTTCTCTAATATCACAGCCTTCACCTCGAACCCTTCTCTCCCTCAAGCGCAACCTGTCTCTCTCTGTGTTGAGTTTTTCTCTCTCCCATGGGAAACCCAAATACAGACCTCATGATTACAAATCCATATCCAAACATAGATCTCATGGGTACAAATCTATTTGCAATCTATGGTTTCATTGTAAACCCCACCTCAAAATCCCCAACTCTCACCATCTATGAAGTTCCAAAAATGTCCCAAAGCCATCACCACTTCTCATCCAAATCTCAAGCAAAAATTCTAGAAATTTCATGAGTTAAGGTCATTAAAGACTTTGAATTGAGGAAAATTTTCTAATTTATGTTTCTAGGGTAATGAACAGAACATCAGTAGTGTCTTTAATTGATGGTGGTTTTTTGTTATCATGAATAAATTCATTCATTTAAGTTATCTGCTACTTTATGAAGGAAGCGTTGGGTTCTGGTGTGAATTGGCACATGTTGTTAGTATTGCCAGTCAAAGGATGTTTTTGGTGCATTGGTTTGTTGTGAAGGGTAAAAGTTTGGTTCATAGAACTCAATCATCCCCAAAGTGTTTGATGAAATGTCTGAGTTATACTCTCCACCATCAAACTCAAAACTCATAATATTATTTTGCAACAAAGCATATCCCATATCCATTAAATAGGATTATGTATATATTTTCTTTGGATTTTACCTTGATTTCCATTATTGAGTTGGTTTCCTATCCTATTTGTAGCAGCCTTACCGCAAAAACTAATACCAACTTGAAACATTGAGCATTCTTTTTGGCATGTTAGAATTTTTGTGAATGAATCAAGAAAAAAGAGGGTCAATTCTTAACCAAGATTTTTGTGAACTCCAAGACTAAATAGCCTTCTCATAAGCTCATCTCTTATTTATTCAACCTCAGGTTTAAGATGAAAATAGGAATCATCATCATGTATTAAACTCAGCATATTAGCTGGGGTTGGCCTCAGAAGTTACTTTTGTCAATTTGATCTATAAAGGATCATATTCAGTTCAATCCATTAAAAATATTATAATTTTTTTATTTAATAAGTTTTTCCTAAAATTTAGTCAATGTTTCTTTTCCAATTAGTTATGTAATTATTAAACAAAGACTTGAAGAGTAAACTTCCTTAGCCTCAAGTCAAAATCATTATGTCATGTGACCATGAAATTTGAGTTCGTATAACTATGCTAGAGTAAATCTTCAGTAGTATTTAAGCTTGAGTTAGAATATCTAAACCTATTTCAGGCCTATAATTTATGAAATAAAACATGTCATATCAAGAACAAATAAGATATGTATAAAGAAAAAAGTATAAAGACATATTTTCAAGTGTAGATTAGGAGTTGTACATTAAGAATTATGTTCCACCATCATGTATAAAAACAAATCATTCCATTGTTTATTGCAATAGTAAGAGAAAATAGCATAGTATCTTTCAAAGGGGCCAACAAAGAAAGCAATGGTGCAGCCCATGCTTTTATTTCCTTGAGAACTTTCAGATATTGTAGTAAAAGCCATTTTGGTTGCTGTTGCATCTCTATTTACTACCAATTACTTGAATAACAGTTTTTTTAGTTTGCGAAAGTGGGGGTGTTTATAACTTATTTGGATGAATTTAGCAATAAAATTATCTCTAAAAGTAGTTAAATCATTAAATTATTATCCCTAGGGTTTATTATGAGTTTCTTCCTTTATATTTTTGAGACAAATTGTATTCTCTTAATACTTTTTTTCCCTTAAGCTCTTATATTTTTACTTTTTTGTGCTCATGTAAATTATGAGTATCATCTACGTTCTAGATTATAGAGGAAAATGAATATATTTTTTTAATTAGTAAAATAAAAAATAAAAAAAATAGTTAAATGATATATTTGCCAATAAAGGTTTGTGTTCTATCATAAAGTAAGCATTCATATATATATATATATATATATATATATATCGTTCAATTAATCTAATTTTTTGCAATAATTGATATATAATTGTTAAGTTTCATTTCAAATATAATAATACTTTCATAGTACGCTTTGAGCCATAGTATGTAGAAGATGAAATCTTATTCTTTCCAAGTGATTGTTAATTTGAGAAAGTAAATATATATAATTTTCACTAGAACAATTCCATGCATCGCACAGGTTAACGACTAATTATTATTATTATTTGGCCGTCAATTTGTGGGCAGCTCAAACCCTCTTAAAAAGCAAAAAATGGTTATTAATTGTTTAAACCATTTGAGACTCAACTAGATTTCAACCTTTTTTTGTATGCAATGATAAACATTTGCTAAACCAAGTTTACAATATGTGAGTAAAAAAAATATACAAAAAGTTAGAAAAATGATATGATCAAAATTAGTTGACTACATGTTGGCCATCAGGTGAGCAAAATTAAGCTTTAATAATCACCCATAAAGCAAATTCAATTATTATCAAAAAATTTCAAGCATATTATAATGAACCTCTATTATGCTGCATAACCATAATTTTTTTTTTCCAGCCAAAGTTTAATATACCAAAACCAATAATAGAGGATGCACACTATCAAATATTACACAAAGCTCATTAGCGAACCTACTGAAACCTTGCACACAGGCCAGGTGAAAAATCCATTAACAAAAGTCATATATTTTAATAACCTAATTTGAATTTACTGATTTTTAAGATTACCTTTTCAATATTCAGATATCAGATTTTATATATGATATAAATAGATTGATATATATATATATATATATATATATATATATATCTCTATGTGCTGATATCTGATATAATGACTATATATCTAGCCTCTTTGCACGTGCGTTGTGCGTGCTTGGAGGCTCTTCTATTTTTTTTTTTAAGAAGGACAAAAATTTTCAAGTATACTAATTCGGAGTTGTTGAATTTTCCAATTGCCAAAATTCTTAGGGGAGTGATAAGTTGTAGCACAAAAAATTTATTTCACTTACAAATGCATAATCTCATCACCCCCTTAGGATTTTTTGGTGATTCAAAAATGCAATAACCCTAAATTAGTATGCATGAAAAGTTTTTTCCTTTAGAATAAAATTTAAAAAAAACAAAACAAAACATAGAAGAGCCTCTAAACACACATAATGTGCGTGCAAATAGTCATTATCATTAGTTTTTTCCAAAAGTTAATCTAGGTTATCAGAACTATACATCTTATCAATTAGCACAAATACCACACAAAATCTAAACATTTAAAAAAGTCTTTTTTTCTCTCTTCATAGTTTTCCCAACAACCATGCAAAAGTTAACCCCAAAAAAATTATCAAAAAAAAAAAAAAAAAAAAAGAATCTCCTTTTCTTTTCTCTGTTTTCTCAGCAACCAGCCAACCAGGCTTCAAACAATAGAAGAAAGGTGAAATATAACCCAAACAAAAATTATAAACATTCAATTTTTTCTCATCTTGTTTTATCAACAACCAAACAACATTTAAGCAATAGAAAATTCATTGTTTCTCGACAACCAAACAAAACTTAATCAAATGAAAAAAAAGAGAGCAGAATAATACAAAGAAAGATATTACCTTCCATGGTCGTAAGTTCAACCGCTAAATAAAGAAAATGAAGGCAAGAGAAATAGAGAGAGGGAATACCTTTAATGGCTGTCAAATCTGAGATAAAATGGGTTTCAGATGTCTTCTTTGGATCATGCCCTTCTTTTCTTCATAACTCAACCTTAAGCAAAACCAATAACTCGAATACCTAAATTAATAACAAAAATCAACCCAATAAAATAACAAAAGCTAAAACAGATTTGATACTATTTTTTGTTGTTTAATAATACCTCTACTGGTAGTGGTTCACGTTGGTATATAATGGTGGCGGGAGGCTGGGTTGAAGATGGTTACTACCCTTAAATCTCTCTCTCCCTCATAGTGCCCTTAAAACTCTCTTCCCTGTCTCTCATTCTCAATATTTTATTAAAAAATGAATACTGAAATCAGTGCATTTCATCGGTATAAAAGTTGTAGTCTCTTTGGTTTTCACGATTGATAGCAAAATGAAGAAAACTTTCAATTACACAGTAATTCACTTGACCCTATATATATATATATATTTTAAGTTGTGGTTTTACATAACATTTATATTGGCTTTATTCTATGATAAAAAACGTTGCAATTGCATTTGAAAGTTCAATAGTATAAATCACTGAAGCTTATTTAGACCCCTAATTTTAAACTTAGAGCTAAATTGCTTTTAAACTACTCAACTAAGTGCGAAATAAGAGTAAATGAAACACAATTAACTAGAACTAGACTCTAGTGCGTAGGCATACATAGTAAACAATATATGTAAAACACAAAGGGTAAGGGAAGAGAGATGTAAATATGAGATAATGCCAAGACGTGTTATCGAAGAGGAATTCCAAAGTACTCAGCATAAAAACCTCTTGTTGACCCTCCAAGCCGAAATGATCTACTAGTGAATAAAGTTGGAGTACAAGGATATCAGAAAGACTCTCCAAGCCTAATCTACTCACTATACTTCAACCCTCCGAGTTCTAGCTCCCAACGGACATCTCCGAGTCCTGTCTTCACTAGTTATTAAGATCCTACAATTAGCTCCAAATTGCATCCACCAAAGAATGACTTCATCCAATGCTTCCCACATGCACCAAAACAAGTCTCAACTCTCAGATTGGGTGAGGTATGTGCTTGGGCTAAGATCCTTTCAAGAATTTGTAATTAGAGAGGTATGAGTAGAGGAAAACTAAGAAAAATGTTTAGATGATTGTGGGTTTACAATCTCTAACTCTCAAGTAGGAATGGCAACGGGTCGGGTTCGGGCTAGGTTTTTTCATACCCAGACCTGATCCGCGGGTCTGCCCTAAAAACCCGGACCTGATCCGTTTATTCAACGGATTTTTTTTCTCAACCCAAACCCGCCCGGTCGGGTCCCTGAGAGCCTCGTCCCTCCATGCCCAACCAAGCCCAAAATCAAAAACACAAAATTTGATTTATGATTTTTCGGCCCAAAATCACAAACACAGCCACAAATCCAAACACGATCACAAGCATAAACACAGAAATCACAAACACAAATGTCAGATCTATGATTTTTCCTTTCAAAATCACAAACCAAACACAAATTTTAGATCTATAATATTCCCTTTCAAAATCACAAACACAAACTCACATGATTGAGACGAACTAAATCCCAAAAAAAAAAGAGAAAAAAAAAGAAAAGAAAAAAGATGGAGAACGAGGTGGAGTGAGGTCAGCGACGACGAGGACGAAGCAGAGCTATGCCTGTGCTTGACTGCTTGTGGGCTTGTGGCCATGTGAGTGAGAGAGTTGAGAGATGAAGATGGAAAGGTGGCCGTTTGAGACAGTGAGTGAGAGAGCTAAGACAGTTGGGCGACGGTGAGAGGTAAGGCGGCGGTGAGAGCTAGGGCAGTTGGGCCGGCGGTGAGATTGGGAGTGAGTGAGACGGTGAGATTGGGAGTGAGTGAGATTATGAGCTGAAGAAATGAGAGGCGGAGATGTGAGCTGAAGAAATGAGATGCAACGATGTGAGCTGAAGACAAGGGAGGCGAAGATGTGAGCTGAGCGCTGAAATGAAATGAGGAATAGGAAATGTTAGGGTTTATAACTATGTATATATATGAGGGTATTTTAGTAACTATAAATATATATATATATATATATATATATATATATATATATATATATATATATATATATATAATCGGGTCGAGTCGGCTCCAGGTTCGTGCTAGGTTTTTGGAAAAACCCGAACCCAATCCAGACCCACTTCGGATTTTTTTTAAAAATCCAAATCCGACCTTATTTTTTATCGGGCCAGGCCGGGTACCCGCGAATCGAGCAGAAATTGCCATCCCTACTCTCAAGTGTATTTCTAGGGTTTTCTCTCTGAAGTCTCCTTACAATTTTGTGTGTAATGTGGGCTTTTATAGTGTGGGTAAAGAAATGAGGAAAGCACACTTAATAGGCTGGCAGTGCATCTCGTGGGTCATCTAATGAGTTGGCCTAGTTGTGAGGTGAGTCGCGAGATACCTCCCGACACTTAACTCTTCAGCTTCCAGCATGTGCTTCTCACGTGACCTTCCGCGAGTTGTCCACTCGCAAGCAAGTCGCAAGTTGTCTTATTCTTCACAGTTCTTCACCAATCTCTCACACTTAACGCTTACATTGAATCCCATAAACATATAGGGAAATGATTGACTAAATACAATCAAATTTGACATGGAATTAAAGTCAACAAAACATAACTGAAAATTAGAACTTTAAAATCTCCCCTTTGGCTGTTCCGTAACAAAACCCCTAAATAGACTCTAGACTTAAACGTGAGTTTCGAAACAATGGCAAAACTCACTCACACCTAAATCTAAAACCTGTTAAGAACTTATAACATATATACCTATAACCTGAAATACTTGCACATAGAAAATAGCTTCATTAAGATTAAGGCAAGTAGAAATCAAGGCATGTACATAGAACAAGTAAAAAGCAATCAAGTAAATACCAATTGAAAATAACTTAAAGCACAACTTGATCAAACATGAACAGTCATAAAGAAATTACTACAATGAACATTAATCAAGTAAATGAACATCTAGACAAGTAAGCAATTAAGTGCAATGCAAAAACTAATTGCATGTCCAACAATGATGCAATAAAGAAACTTAGAGCAAGAAAGCAAGAGAAAACTAAAAGCATCATAAAGGGTTAAAAAACCAAGTACTAAAGTAAACAGGGTTTTTAAACTAAAGTACTGAAAGTTTTAAATAAATCAAAGTAAATAAATAAACACTATTAGGTATTTCTACTCCCCCTCAATCTGTACTCCCCCTTAACTAAATACTACTCCCCTTTTTTTTACCAGAATAGCCAAAGGTACTAGACGTTGAACCCCCATGTCTTGGAAGAGACCGAAGATATAAGTAATCTGCTCTTGAAGATGTTGAGGACAAATTTTTCACACCACATGGCTTCATTTCATTGGCAACCCGTACCACATCAACATTATCATAGATTTTGGAAAACCCCTCTTTTAAAGCCCAAAAGAACCCATATTTACACAAAAACGTGTCAAAGCCCATGGTTCAAGCTCATAGCACATCATCTCATTTTCGGCTCATGGTCCAAGCTCATGAGTCTCATCGGGGGAATTTTGGGAGTTGTGATTTGGAAGGCCAAGAAGTATGTTCAGTAAATGTTCAGTAAAGCTCTAGTGGTTCAAAGTTGATAAATGAAAGCATGTTGCTTAGCATGTCTTCCCCAATTCCCTGAACTCTGACGAGTCAGTGTGCAATAGGTAACATTTGGTAAGCCTCTCATATCACATAACACTTAAAATGATAAAACTCTCCATGCTCTTTACATAAAAATTAATGTTCATCATATTACATAATTTTAAAAATGTAATTATAGTATTTCATATAAATTATATTATTATTTTCATTTAAATCAATTCCAAGAACATGGCTAAATATATATTAATATCTCATAACTAGCATTAAATACTCTCCTTACTCTCCAAGATTTGGTTAAAATACAAAAAGACCATAATTACATCTCTAAAACTTCATCAAATATCAACCAACTTGTCTATTACTTACCAAAATTATATATGGACTAAACATATAATTTTCCAAAAGAGGAAACTTAGCCAAAAATACCAACAACAGCTCCAACAGAAGCTACAATAGCTCCTGCAGAAACTGCAACAGCTCCAACAAAAGCTACAGCAACTCCAGCAGCAATTGCAATAGTTCCAGCAGCAACTTAGGTAGTTGACACATGTCCTAAAATGACATCACTTGCCAATTAATGCCCAATCCCAGCAGCTTGCTGTCATACCCAAAGAAGTAAGGGTCTTATAAAAGAAATCCTACCATTTTAAGCTAAGATCCTTAGCCTCCAGCTATAGTACCAGAAATAGGAAGGTCTCATAAGGGTTATTTTACCATTTTCAGCCAAATCATGAATTTAATGCAAAATATTTTCCTAGCAAAAGATGTCATTCAAATGACATCACCCAGTAGCTACAGCTATGATTGACAGCTGTAACAATAGCTCCAGTAGAATTAAAGTCTCAAACTTTCTTCTTTTGGATAAAAAATAAAAACCCACTAATGAAACCACTTACTTTGTCAAAGACTTTTCCTTATTTGCTAAATTTCTCTTCAACTAATTCTAATCTAGTTACATACTTGTCTCTATATAAAGAGGACTAAGCTACACACTAATTCAACCACTATCCATCCCTCTCTCACCCCCTTATCATAAAACTTCATTCACTTTGCTGCCATATCTCTTAACATCTCCATATCTTTCTTCATCTCTCTTACAAAATCCCTCTTCTTAGATAACACCTATTACACACACTACTACCCATCTCTCCCACACTTTAATATTCTGAAACTTCATCATTTTTCAGAACAAAAACACATCTCCATCTCTTTCTCTATTTCTCTTACAATGCCTCTTTTCTTAGAAAGCAACATAACCCATGACATAACACAAAAAACCACTCCAGCAGTAACTATAAGCTCATGTATTTACTATATTTAACCATCATATTATCTATCTCATACTTCCATATATTTCACAAATACACTCCTCACAAACTATCTATACATATTGCTCACATGTATTTCTAATCTATCTTACAAACACCATATTTCACAAAGCATATATATATATATATATATATATATATATATATATATATATATATATATATATATATATATATATATTTCTTACTATCTCCATATACATCTTAAAAGATGCCAAACACTCTTCCTAAAACATATTACAAAAGCCCTCATGAAAGACATATGAACATCAATACTAAGACCTTTCTCTTAGAAGGCACAAAGACTTCATATTAAAGTCATTCTCATTGAAGACATACATTTCTAATACTTAAAGCTATTCTTATGAAAGGCACAAACTTATAAAATTAAAAGCTCCTTTTATGGAAGACAATATCACTCATACTTGACTATAAACTAAAAGAGCATTACATGGGGAAATTCATTTAAGTGCATGATTAAGGGGACAAACTTAACCAACCAATGCACACGGCTGGACATGTTCTCTCTCCCCCCAGTTGCACCCATTTTTCCCTCTCAATCATGAAGTCACCATGAAAAGACTCATAATATCATACCGCACCACTAGACTCACTTCATCATGCTGCTGAAATATTATGTCCGCTACTGAAATATTATGTCCATTGCTATTATACGGTTGGAGCTACAAACTATGAAGATAAGTCATTATATTTTTATCTCTAAAATTATACTATTGAGTATATTTTAATTTATTATCATTGTACTGTTGTACTTACATTATTCTGCTGCTGAAATGTTATCAGCTCACTAACGCTATACAGCTAGAGCCATAAATCATATAAAGAACAAAGTGATGCTGTATAGCTGGAGTCAGAAACATAAAATATAAGTCAAAATCTCTCTATCTTCAAGATTACATTATTAAGTACATGTTAATTCATTGTTATTGTACCGTTGGATGCAAGTTACTTTAATATTATCTCACTATTTAATAAACATGATCTCACTAATACTTCATTAATGAACATACATATTAATAAATTGATCTACCACCATTGCACATATATTATTTGGACATGAACTACCACTGGACACATATTTTTTGGAAATGAACTACCATTCGACATATATTATTTGGACATGAACCATTGCTTGACATAACTTATTATGTTGAACATGAACCATGAACCGCAGCTGGATATGGACTATTGGACTCATCCCATTATCAAATATATGATACTTAATTAACCACTTTCTAATATTGGACATCACTTAATAAACATAATAAAAAATTATCAACTCACCATTTAATCAAAGCTATCATGCTAAGCATATTATTTATATATTTCAACCATTATCATGATTCTGAGACTTTGGGCCTTATCTATTTTGTAGGCTTAAAATTCACCGGAAGCCATTGGTCTATGCGGCCCAATGTCGAGTTCCAAATTGGACTTCCCAAAACAAATCCAGGCCTAGCAAAGTCACACCTCCAGCGAAAGACACATGGCTACGCGCAAAAAACCGCCCCTAACAGAAGGTAGACAAACTATCGTTTGGAGTATATATCATGCTCATCAAAGGACCATTGCAAGTGGTCCAAACAATCAAGAATCAGATCGAGGCGATCAGGTGCCTAAGCTGGTGCTTGAGGCTGAGCCTGTGGTGGTGAGGCTAGAATGTCCACCCTTTTAAGTTGAGATTGAATCTTCCCTTTTTATAGGAACCCAACTAGATGGAAACTTGACCATTTTGTCGTAAAGGATCTTCATGATCAAACTCAGAGAAGGTAGGGTCATTCTATGCTTCTTCTTTCAGACACACTTAGCAAGAAGGTAGTATATATGATAACATATGTTAATTTCCTTCCCCGTGAACAAATCATGAAGGAAAAGAGTCCTTGATTGAGACAAGGTTATCAAGTTCTTGACTGGATAGAGGTTGAAGATCATGATATAGGTCAATGCTCTGATAACTAGAGAGAAATCCACTGTGTGCATGGTTTGGATCGCTTAGCGCTTTTGTTTGCTCCAAGATCTGCCACTACTTCTACAATCCTAGTTCTTTTATCATCATATGGTAGAAAGGATTTAGGAGTAACTAGATGGATTTAAAGTAGATTATGGATCTCTAAAGGAGAAATGGTAAACTGTGCTCCTCTGGCCCATCAATTACAGTGATCTCCTTCCAAAATGGCATTCGAGAAGAATTCCCGAACTAGAGGATCACATACATTCCAAAAACCAGTGAGGAGAGGAGCCCAAGTTCTATCCCTGAACACTTATTGAATGAAGGTATGAGATTGTGACTCAAGATTCACTTCCCTTTCCATTATGTTCACAGCATCACTGTAGAATTCTGTGTATATGGCGTCAGCATCTCCATTTCTAAACTTATGACCATCATATTGAAGACGATTAATAGACCTCTTTGTAGTAGTTTTCTTCCTAGAAGACATCTACAATGACAAACAAACACAAACCATACACAAAAATGCAACAAAATTGATTAAATGCAAGTTAGTAAAAAAAACAAAGCAAAAACACTTTAAAAACAAAGTTAAAAGAGCATAAGCAAAACACAATGGCATGTTTTAGATGCTAGATGGTCAAAATAGACTAAAAGCATGATAAAAATGCATGACATGTCAAGTGTGATAGGGTGTGTGCACCAAGGGCATGTGTGTAATGCATGAACAAGCACTAATGGGGCAAAGTGTGTTAAACATACAACCAATGATCAAAACATGTTACAAATGAATAAACATGGCAAACCCAAAAGTTTGGTACTCATCAGAGTCCAAACAAGTGAAAAAAATGTCTTAGGAGCATTTTATCAAACACCTAACATGCACTCCTTAACCCTATATATGATGAAATGCATGAACATGTGAAAATATACCTCAATACATATTCTAAATGCCACATGGGGCCAACATCATCAACAAAAAAAACAAATGGGACTAAGCCCAATCAAAAAATTCTCAAACCAACCCCCATTCAAAATAAACCCAACTCGAGGTTTTAAGCAATCTAAGGCTTAATCTAAGGAATAGAAAGAGAAAAAGTCTTGGAAATTACCTTAGAGAAGTCTTAGAAGAGAAATCCAAAGGAAAATGGTTGAGTTTTGTGGAAATTTTATGATTTAGGAAGAGGGACTCACGAAGAGCAAAAAGACTGTCTTTTTACACATTTCGCGAATCAGTGACTTGTAAGTCACTCGCAAGCTAACTCACGACTTGTGCAAATGCATAGGGCTAGTTTAGCGGGTCAAGTTTGAGTCGTGAAGCACTCGTGGCTGAGTCATGAGATTCTCTACTTGATGGGACAGCCTTCACTCGTGAGATGAGTCGCATTACTGTCAAACACTAAGTTTTTCAACAAAAAAAAAAAAAAGGATGTGTTGTGTGTGTGTATCAAGTATGAATTAGTCCATTGTCTAGCATGAAGCTTCAATTATCAATTCAACAAGTCACAAACAAATAGCACTAAGTCGAGAGACCTATCTCATGAATAGAAATGAACGTATATGACTCCTTACCAAAGTGTTTACATTGATTAGAAGCTTTTCAACTGGCTTCTGTTTTTCATAATTTGATCAACACAACTCAATTTTGGACCATCAGTGCCATGAGCTTTTTTATATTTTTTTGAAGAATAAGCCTTTGGCTTTGGCATCATACATGTTTTAATATATATTTTACTCCACCTTTTCCTAGTCTAACTAGTTTTTGAAGTAAGGTTTTTTCAACTCTTTCTCTTTTTAGAGATTGACGTTTAAAGAGCTTTTTGACAGAAATTTAAATCTTAGGAGATATATATGATCAAGTCTACGAATGTATCAAGATCAATCAAGAATATTGACTAGACATGCATAACAAGCTTGAAGATCTATTTACAACAGTCAAACATAGATTTCTAGATTTCGCTCACATTCAATATATGTGCATACATAACAAGACTAAGCTCATAAATTCACTACGCCATTAGTACAAAGGTATTAGGCCAAACTCAACATGTGATATGACACAAACACAAGCGATCAAACTTTTTGGATTTTATACCTTTTAAGTGATTTTTTATTTTTATTCACACAAAACAAAAGCAATAAATTAAGACAAAAAACAAACATACTTTTAAACAAAAGCAAGAAAAAGAAACATGCTAAAGGGAAGCATGATAACCAAATGATATTGCCAAAGAAAATGAACATGAGAGCATGCATGAAACTATGTCCCTAAAACATTAGAAAAATTAATGCATGGACATGGTATTGATATCATGCATGAGTACCCTTCCTCACCCACACCACACGAATATTGTGAGTGAGATCTTTAATAGGAGAGATACGTGAAACATAACGCTCAAACCTTGGGGTGAAGCTAGCTAGGCACGATGATAAGCTATTGAGCATCTCCATGACTTCGTTAATGAGGGGTCCACCATTTTCCTCCTTAGCTTGCTTTCCTCTTGGTTACCCTTTTTTATTTCCTAGAGCGTTTTGTTGATCGGCTCTCTTAAGAGCATGAAGCTTGAAACAATTTGGTCTAGTGTGATCGCGAATACCACAATGATGGGAAAAAATGCTTCATTTGAGGTCCACTTAGATTTTTAGGATATGACCTCCCTTCTGCCTTAGTTTTCACCACAATGTCCTTCTTTTCATCAATTCGACTCTCAACCTTCAACTTCTCCACAACCTTTTCTGACACAAGTTTCATCTCCTTCTTGGGTTCATTACTTGAACTTCCTTCACCAATGTATCCCAATCCAGTCTTGTTTGAGAAGGATTTTTGAGATGTAGTGACATTGTCAAGCTTCTTGGCTCTTATGCGCTCAACTTTTGCATTTGCTTGGATTACCTCAAGTTCAAGAAATTTTATCTTAGAATAATCATTCAACAATTCTTCTTTCAAATTCTCAACTTCACATTTGGCATCTTTAGTTGCACAAGAGTGTATTTGTGGCCTTCTTCAACTCTCTTCATCTTCTTGATGCACTCTTTGCAACTTTAGCATATTTGCCACAATCTCCAAGCAAAGCATCATATATGAAAGTTCAAATAGTGTGTAAAATACCAATGAACGTTTAGACTCCCAATTCACAAATTACCAACACAAGCTTATAATCAAACAAAATATGTGCGGAATATGAAAATAAGCTAAAACAGAATTGATAAAACAATCTAAACCGAAATTACTCACAACCACAACAGTAATTAAAAGGCAAAGATTGAGGGAAGAGAGATGCAAACACAAAGACAACATAGTGATGTGTTATCGAAAACAACAACACAATACGATCATTGTAAGCAAAAAACTTGAAATGCATATGGAGCAAGCACAAAGCGATCAAGTAATAAAGATTAAAGCAATAAAGCATGACTTGACCAAACATGAACAATCACTATAAATAGTGACCACAATGATCATTCACTCAAGGAATAAAGATCCGGACATGCAAGCTTATAAGCTCAATGCAAAGTATTATCTGCATGTCTAACACTCAACCGATACAACAACACAAGGTAATTGCATCAAGGATATAAAATCCAACAAGGGCACAAGAGTGATGTACTAAAACAAATGCATAACATTAACTAAAAATACTGAACTACAAAGCTAAGGTACAACTCAAGTACTGAATAAAAACTTAAATATGTAAACCAAAAGCTTTAAACAGTAGCACAATAAATATCCATAAGTTATAAAAGCTATAAACAGCAAGACAAAAGTATGTGTGTATGTATCAGTATTCTCCTTTTGAGCTCGTACAACTCCCCCTTTCAATATGCACACTTCCCATTCCTGTGTTGCTCTCCCCCTTACTGTATGCCATCATCCAAACTATGCAATGAACAATGAGTTTGCTCTTCCCCTTTTTGGCACGAATAGCTAAAGGCTGTCCTCTAGCTTTTGTTGAATAGCATCCAACTGTGTCTTAGTGGCTATTAGGCGCATTTGAACTTGGTTGTTAGTAAATCTGGTTTTGTATCTCTTACAAAACACACAGCGGAAGCAACAAACATGGATCTATTTCATTCATGATTGATAACGTGCATTATGTAAATTTCAGAATTTAAGAACAAGATAGCGTACTTTGGTGTGGTGAAATTCAAAACAAAAGATTAGAAGTACTTGGAAACACTTTTAATCTTCACTCCAATTCCACTTTATGCCCAAGAAGTGTGGTCTCTTAATCAGTTTCCAAGGGAGAATAATGGAGTGGCTTCACTCACACATACACACCATTTCACAATGATGTCTCTCTTTTTCTTTTTCTTATAAATTTTTTTTGTATGTTTCTCCCTTTATAACAAACTGATTATCTTGGGTTAGCCTATTGAGCCTTTCCAATTGGGCTTTAGTGTGTGGCTTGGAGTGGGACCAAAAGGGGCCAACAAAACACTAGCTCCAATGAGTCTTGGGATTTTCTGTCAACTATTAACAAGTCCAAAGTTACCATTAATTTATATTTAATACCACTATATAAATATAATTGCACTCTATGCCTTATTAATAAATTATATCCCAAGACTTTATTATACATACAACCACTTCATAAAATATTTGTAGTAATACAAAGTCATGAATGTAGACTGCCACTTTGAAGATTACTACATCTTAATCCTTGAATATCCGGTTTAATCCTTTAAGTTATTCATCATATATTTATGAAATCCAATTTCATAAATATATACTTTAGTAACTCCTTACTAAAGTGGTTAAGCCAAACACTCTGAATAACCAAACCCATTAAACTTATCTCAATGGAGTATTTTATATCTTCGTTGAGAGATTATGAATTTCATCTTGAAAATATATGTTCCATTAACACTAAATGTGGTTGCCCAATATACTGAGGTTTTGACCGTTACTTTAGATCTCACTCTTGATATATCAAAGCAATCTACACTTTATGATTAGATCCATTATTCTCTTGGAATTAAGAGTTCATGTAAATAAAAGCCGCGAGATTTATTATTCATTTGACAGTCGTTAGGAGAATAATAAATCTCACAGCGGTCCAGTTCAATATTTCTTAACTCTTAAAACATATCAACATACCAACTAGAAGTCTTCACTTCCATGATCAAGACAAATCATCTTAGCTAATATGTTATAGTCTTCGCAGATGAAATGCCCAATTTCATCACTAACTACGAACTTAAATTTTGAGTTTACAATGAACTTGTGACTTATATCTTCTGTGACTAAATTACATAAATCACATACTATGCATCTCATAGACTATATGATAATGTCCGAATATTCATATTACCATTATTTTAGATAATAATAAAACAAATTTATTAAATACAACATAATGTCATACATAATGTCACACATAGCATCATTCAATAGGATTTAAGGGCACTAATCCTAATAGAAGATTGATGAAGAGATGATGAAAATGGTGGATTTTTTAGTGAAACACAGTGAGTTTGTGAGAGGGAGACAATGAACAGTCACAATGTGCGAGGGAAAAATGAGAAGTTTTTGAAAACTGCCCTGAAAATAACCCTCATTGTGCAAAACACACGATTTTCGCGACTAGATTGAGTCGCGAACAAGTCGCCAAATCAAGCCGCTAAAAACCCTTATGACAAAATTTGGAAAAATTTGTCCAATGTTTTTCGCGACTAGAAGTTCCACCCGCAAGTAAGTCGAGACAGGCGTCACCAAACATTTTGAGTACCCTTTGCGACTAGAGCTTCCACTCATGAACAAGTCACCAAACTAAGTCGCGAGGGATCTAAAAACCCAGATTTTTGCAAAATAATCTAAGTCTTTTTCACGACTGGGACTTTGACCCGCCAAAGAGTCACGAAAAACTTTTGTGTAAGCTCGTGACTAGGGCATGCGACTGGCTTGACTCACGTGGCAAGTCACCAAAACAGGGTTGCATAGATTTTTGAAATTTTGACATTTTCAAAATAACAGACTTTCCAAAAACAACTAAAACACTTAAAAAAATTTTGTGTTTGATCAACATATAATTGAGCATGTGCAACATATTTAATCAAGTACAATCACACAAATAAATAAGGCATTCATTGAACATAAGACATGTGTAATGTGTGTGAGTACCAAAGATGAGATAGTCCTTAATCTAATGTGAAGCTACAAGATCAATTCAACCAAGACATACACAATTAGCACTAGAAAAAGAGACATATCTCAATTATAGAAATATGCATATATGACCTCCCACAGAACTTGATTACATAATCCTGAAGCTTTTCATTTGGCTTCATACTTTTATAATCAATACATCTCATTTTGAGATCGATGCCTAAATTATTTTTTATATTTCAATTTGATGAGCAAGCCTTTGGCTTTTTGGGCATCATACATTTTTCATAAAAGTCGCTTTCCTTTTTTCCTAGTCAAATACTAGTATGTGCAATGGCTTTTGCAGCTCATTATCTCTTTTCATTTTGAGATTTACATTTGTTGAGCTTTTTAAGCAAAATAAAAATAAAAGAGTGGGAAGATATATAGGCAAAAGTCTATGCAAATTTCAAGATCAACAAAACCATTAACTAATCATTCATGACAGGTTTGAAAATCTATTTACAACAGTCACATAGATTTCAAGATTTTTCCCACAATGATAAGAGTGCATAAAAAACAAGCTACGCTTGTAAATGCATAAAACCATTAGTAATAAGGTACAAGGCAAAACATGCTTGTAACGATACACAAAAATGTCGATCAAACTTTTTGGATTTTCTACTTTTTATGTGTTTTTGGATTTTTGACACAAAAACAAGTAAAGATTGACCAAAAAAAATGTAAAAACATTCAAAGCAAATAGCAAACAAACAAAATTTTCAACACATGTTGGAATGATAACAAAAAGCACACAACCAATCAAAGTCACAAAACATAGGATGTATTAATGCATGGACATGTTGTAATACTTATGCATGAGTACCCTTCTTCACCCACACGACACTCGCGTTTGGGGTGATATCCCTAGAGGATTGGGTACCATTGTTCTGACTTTCAAACCATCTGGTGAAGCTCGTCAAATAGGTGGTGAAAGCATCAATCATCTTCATCACATCCCTCATTCTGAGATCACTTTCTTGACCTTTTGATTGCTCAGCAATCCAATTCCCTTTGCCATGTCTTGGTCCTCTCAACCTTTGAGCACTTGAATTCTTCAATTCTTGAAGCTTATAACAAATAGGTTTGGTGTGTCCTAGAATTCCACAATGATGGCAGAAATGTTGAGTTCTAGGACCTCTTTGTGACTTTGATAGAGATTTCCCTTTACCCTAAGGTTTGACCACTGATTCGTTAGGAGGCTTAGTCAAAAATCGTTGGTCAGTCACATTCTGCTTCTTTTCCGGCTTCACTTTCTCAACAACTGAAGTTTCTACCACTTGTTCCTTAGTTTTCACAAACTTCATTTCCTTGGATATATTAGCAGCCGAACTGCTCTCTTCGGTGTATCCCAATCCACTTTTGTCGGAGAAAGGTTTTTGGTGAGCAAGCATTTCATCAAGCTTCTTGGAGGAGACCCGCTATAATTTAGCATTAGCTTGAACCACCTCAAACTCAAGAAATTTTATCTTTGAGTAGGCTTCGATCAGCTCTCCATTCAACTTCTCGACTTCACACCTAGTCTCCTTGTATCGGACTAAAAGACTCTTGTAGTCTTGCTCTACTCTCTTTATTTTCTTAATGGTTGCATTAGCCACTTTTGCATATTCACCAGTCTTCTCAAAGAGGGAATTGTAGGTCTCTTGCAGTCCCTCTGTTCTTTCATCTTCCTCATCATCGGATTCTTCTGCTACTCCCAATGACTCCAATTCAGTGTGCTCACCAAGCTCTTCCACCAACACACTTAAATCATCCGAAAATTCCACGGGAGCAATGGTCATGAATGGAGAGAAGTTTCCCTCTCCATCACAACTTTCATCTGAATCTGAATCAGAAGAGTCGAAATCACTAAGAATGGTGGCATACACCTTGCCCTTCCCTCTCAAATAATTAGGACACTCTTTCTTAAGATGTCCACGTCCATTGCATTCGAAGCACGTGATTCCTTGAGAGGATTAAGACTCCTTCCCATCTTTCCTCTTGAAGTCCTTTTTCTCCTTTCCGAAACTTGGGAATTTTCCTTTCTCAGCAAATTTTCCATTCTTCTTGAACTTCAAGAACTTTCAAAAATTCTTTACAAGATATGCCACATCTTTCTCAACCTCATCCTCATTCGATGAGTCGTGAGCTTCCACCCTCTCATTGATCTTCTTTGGAGTAA
The DNA here is from genome assembly GCF_040712315.1 of Castanea sativa. Lineage (NCBI taxonomy): Eukaryota > Viridiplantae > Streptophyta > Magnoliopsida > Fagales > Fagaceae > Castanea > Castanea sativa. The sequence continues at coordinate 45,955,389 of NC_134013.1, forward strand.
GGGATTTGCTCTTCCTTTGTGATGGCAATGACAGCTCATAAGTTTGAAGTGAGCCAATTAGTTCTCAAACTTTGATATCATCAAGGTCCTTACTCTCTTCAATTGCTGTAACCTTTGCACGAAAGCTCTCCAGCAATGATCGAAGGATTTCCTCACTATCTTTGAGTCCCCCGTCTTTTCACCCAAGTTGAACTTGCCGATCACCACCTCATTCAGCTTTCCATAGAATAAGTCGAATGACTCGTCGTCACTCATCTTCATCTCTTCGAATCGAGTCGTTAGCATCTGCAACTTAGTGTCCTTGACCTTTTTCGTGCCTTCATAGGTGGTCTCCAATATTTGCCATGCCTCCTTGGCAATTGTTACGTGAGAATCCTGTGAAACTCATCTAGAGAAACACTACAAAAGATAGCATTCAAAGCCTTGCTATTTGCATTGGCTATTGTAATAGCCGCCTTATCCCATGTGGATTTAGCAGCCTCCAGCCTAGTCCATCCTACATCTACTGCATTCCAAACAGTCTCATCAATTAAACATAAGAATGCCCTCATGCGGACTTTCCAAAAAGCATAGTTGCTTCCATCAAAATATGGTGGAGCATTGAGAGATTGAGATCGATCCATCTCAAACGGGGTTAAAGATCGCACTTAGGTAATTAAACCACACCAAGCGCACCCGCTCTCATACCAATTGAAAGTTCAAATAGTGTGTAAAACACCAATAAAAATTTAGACCCCCAATTCACAAATTACCAACACAAGCTTATAATCAAACAATGTATGTGCGGAATATAAAAATAAGCTAAAACAGAATTGGTAAAACAATCTAAACCAAAATTAATCACAACCACAATAGTAATTAAAAGGCAAAGATTGAGGGCAGAGAGATGCAAACACAGAGACAACACAGCGATGTGTTATCGAAGAGGAAACTGAAATCCTCGGCGAAAACCTCTCCGCCACCCTCCAAGCGGTCAATAATCCACTAGAGAATAAAGTTAGGATACATGAATAGTAGAAGACCCTCTAAGCCTAATCTACCAAATGCACCTAAGTCCTCTAAGCTTCTTGCTCCAATAGGGTTACGCCGAACCTTGTCTTCTCTAGCTTACCGGATCCCGCAATAGCCCATTGCATCAACCAAAATTAATTGGTCCCTTCCAAACTGGTTCCTAAGTACCAAAATGCCTTCTCACAAATATGGGTATGGTGAGATAAGGATTTGGCTAATTTACCTTTCAAGGATGTAACAATGGAGAGGGTGAAAGTAGAGGAATTTGGAGAATCAAAAGATAAATATTATGGATGAGTCAATCTTGTTTTTCTCTAGGGTTTCTCTCTCAAAATTCTCTCTGGAAGCTCCCTACATTTCATGGGTATAAGAGTATTTATATTAGAGTGTGTATGGAATGGGAAAAGTCAGTTACAACCAAACAGGGCATTCTAGCGACTCGAGCTCGCAATTGGAACGAGTCGCGAGTTTGAGTCATGAGCTAACTGCTTGGCTAGCTAGAGGTTTTGTCCTGTAGTGCAACAGCTGGCATGACCCTTTAGCTTCCCTTGCATGCTTCACACGTGTGCCATCTTTGGCGACTCGCCAGTCGCGAGATCCAAACGCGAGGCTTTTCTTGAGTGCACACTCTTGAGCTTTTCTTCACACTTTATCACACACTACCCTTACATGATTCCCACCTAAATACAGGGTTTCTAAATGCTGAATTACAAGCAAATTTGGCACGGAATAAAGCCAATAAAATGATTGAATAAATTCAACCTTACAATATACATCTTGAAGTTTCCTATCACCTTCAATATATTCTTTTTCGTCATTGGAAGCTTCAACTTCCTCTACATTGGTGTGCTCACCTTCCTTATTCAACTCTTTTAGTTCTCTCTTTGAGTCCACTGAGGTGATTACCATAAAGGCAGAATAATTTCCATCATCATCACAACTATCTTTCAAATCTGATTTAAAGCTCTCGGAATCACTAAGGGCGGTAGCTAGGACCTTACCCTTGCCTCTCAATTAGTTTGGGAATTTCCTTTTCACATGTACCCATTGCATTCATAGCATACAATTCCTTGAGATGATGAGGAATCTTTGGTATCCTTCCACTTGATGTCTTTCTTATCATTCTTGAAGGATGATGACTTCCTTTTGCCGAATGGCTTCCCATTATTCTTCATTTTCAAAAATTTCCAAAAATCCTTTGCTAGGTAAGCCACTTCTTTCTCTACATCATCCTCATCCAAGGACTTATCAGCTCTCTCATTTGGTTTAGACCTTTTAGACCCACCTTGTCCCGCCCCACATTGCTAAGGGTTATAATTGTAAATTTTTCATATCCTAAAATCCTATTATTTAAATAAATATATCAATATTAGCTTTCTTTATTCTACTTGTAAAGTTTTAGACCCCTTAACACAATATGTTTAACCTAATATTAATCTAAGTTGATTAACAAGTTTGTTAATTAAAACTAAGTTGTAGACACTCGATTTTGCACCCATGATTTAATCAAGGAAGATGACTGGAATGACCATCCATATACCCCAAAAATCATGATTGCATAATGCATCAATTTGTTCTTGCATTACAAGCATCAATTTGTTCTTACATTACATGCATTAATTTATTCATTGCATATCATAAAAATGATCTTGAGATTCTAACGGTCGCAACGGTGTGTCCAGTTTCCAAATTGAACCATCGGATCGAAAGATATCGCATGATCAAGTTTGCACTGTCTGCATGCATTGTATGGAGTGAAGCCAATCACATGTGATTAATTGAAATTATTTTTGATTGGTTAATGATTAAAATTAATTAAATGAATTTATGTGATTGGTGGAATATTTTTCTTAAAGTGAGATTTGTTGCATGGGATTAAAACAAATAAGTTGATAATATTTAAAGACTGGATAATTAGGCTTGTGGGATAGTTATATTCAAAATAATTATTTCAAAAGTCATAATTATCACTTTGGAGTGAGGTTTATCATGAAAATAACTCTGAAATTCGTCCAAATATAGTCTTAGAGTTGGAAAACACTTCAAAAACGTGCTAATGAAATAACAGATTTCAGATTCACGTTCTGTGGCACTTTTGGCATAGTAGAACTCAAAATTTGGACTAGGCTATTTCTGGAAAAGTTGTAGAGAATCACATTTTCCTTCTGTTTTCAAAATTTCAGCTTAATCCAAATTTTGAATAAAGAGTTATGATCAAAATACGAAACTGATTCTGATCTGAAAAATCAGCTTACGCTTATCCAAATCTCCTTTTTTTTTTTTAGGATTTTCCCCCATACGTTGTCTGCTGATTTTTTTCAGCATTTCAACCTCTATAAATAGGGGATGCCTCTCAAAATTTAGGGGATTCTTTTTACACTCAATGAGGGACTCCTCTTGACACTTTTCACCCTCTAGAGAAACACCCTATTTTCTACGCTCTATGTGCCCGTTTGGTTGGGCTTTTAGGGGCTGAAACGCAGCTTTATTTAAAATCTGGACTTTTTTGAGCGTTTGGTGAAGCAAAAACGCAACTTTTAGGTAAAAGTTGCGTTTTGAGCCAAGGCAAAAACGCCCAAAACGCTTATGGAGGTTTGGAGCTCCATAAACAAAAAAGTCCACGGGCATTTTCCAGCTATTCGTTGGCTCATCCTAAAATTACCGAATTACCCATTGTGCAGCTGCCCCTCATTCCTCTCATCTCATCTCTCTGAGACTTTCTGATCTGAGAACTAAACTTTGATCTGAGAAATTTATGAGACTTTCTGATCTGAGAAATAAATTTTGAAGGTAGAGATTTGATCAACAAAACACCAAGCACAGTGACTCTCACCTTCAGAGTCTCACGCACAGTGACTCTCATTGCAGACGAAGTGGTAAGAAAAAAAAAAAAGCTCTGCGGAATGAAATGAGAGAAAGGAAGAAGAAAAAAAAGAAAAAAGAAAAGAGCTCTGTGGAAAAAACAAAAACAAAAAAAAAAACTCTGCGGAATGAAAAGAGAGAAAGGAAGAGAAGAAAAAAAAAAAATGAAAGAGTTCTGCGCTGGAGGAAAAGGGGAAAGAAGGACAAGTAGAAAAGGGAAGGCTACGTGTGTGGACAGGAAAAAAAGAGGGAAAGAAGGAGAAAAAAAAAACAGAGAGAGAGAAAAAAATCTTAAGGGTACGTGTATGGAGGAGAAAAAAAGAGGGAAAGAAAAAGGAAATGCTATCACAATATCTTCACAATATTTTCACAATAAATTTGAAGTAATAGGTTATTATTAGCTAATATTGGTAAGAAAAAAAATAAATTTTTTAGAAAAAGAAAAAAATAATTTTAATAGTACGTTTAAATTAAAATCAATATCAATTTTTATCACAATATTTTCACAATATTTTCACAATAAATTTTAAGTGGTAAGTTATTATTAGCTAATATTGGTGAGAAAAAAATAAATTTTGTAGAAAGAGAAAAAAAATAATTGTAATAGTACGTTCAAATTAAAATCAGTATCAATTATCACAATAATTTCACAATATTTTACAATAAATCTCAAGTGGTAAATTATTATTAGCTAATATTAATGAGAAAAAAAAATTAGAAAGAGAAAAATTGATTTAAGTATATGAAGTAGTTGATTTAAGTATGAAATAAACTTCCTTATATCTACATTGTCCTTTTTGGTAATTTACCCTTCAAACTGCAGCTTTTATAAGTGCTAGCCAAACACTCAGCTTTTTCAAAAAGCACTTTTTAACAGCTTTTACCAAACACTCAGCTTTTTGAAAAAGCACTTTTTCATTATGCACTTTTTGAAAACTCAACTTTTTCATTATGCACTTTTTCAAAAAGCCCAACCAAACTCACCCTAAGAGGCACACGTTTTGAGGTTTTCAAATTGCGGATACTTGCTGATCCTCTCTGAGATTTGTTGCTTAAAATATGGTTTTTAGGTTTCAAAGATAACTGAATAAGTTTCTTTGAACCCAAAAAAAATCCTCTCAAGAACAAGGAGTGCTAATGCAAGAGGTTGTTTCCATCACCCTATCCCTTTTTATGCTTCTTTTTTATGTTGATGAATGTTTTATCCATAACATGAATGGTTCGTAATTGTTTTGTTTAAAGCATGATTGCTTTTTATGTGATTGTCATAATCTCTTTCTTGAATGTCAACAATCTACATGCGAACAATTCTTTTCCGTAAAATAAAACAGATCTACATCTTTATTAGATGTAGATCTGACTGTTTTTTAATAATAATAATAATAAAAACAGATCTACATCTTTCTTAGATGTAGACCTGAATTTTTCTCAATCAAAAAAACAAATATACATCTTTATTAGATGTAGATCTGAATTTTTCTTAATCAAAACAGATCTACATCTTTATGAGATGCAAATCTGAATTTTTCTCAATCAAAAAACAGATCTACATCTTTATTAGATGTAGATTTAAATTTTTCCTAATCAAAACGGATTTGCATCTTCCTTAGATGCAAATCTGATTCTCAAATTAAAAAATTGATTTGTATCTTTCTTAAATACATATTTGATTTTCTCACATATGCAGATTTTTGAAATAAAGAAAAGGATTAAACATGATTGTGTTTGTTTTATTTAAATTCATGTTGCATAAATTTAAATTATGAGTGAAACTCTCTTCTTAAAAAATCCTTTTCATTTTTTTAACATATAAAAACAGATCTGATTTTTCTGTTATCAAAAACCATTTTTTTTATTATCACAACACAGATCTGAATTTTTTTTCTCCAAAAACCACTTTTTCTACATACTACAAAGCAGATATGTTATTTTAACAAAACCAAAATCAAATTTCTTTCCATCACCAAAACAAATCTGATTCTTTTCAAAAGAAGAAATTTCGTTCATAAATAAATTTGTGTTATTTTTTTTTCACACGTTCAACATATCATTCATGACATGCATAAAATGGTACATTGGTCACAAGAGTCTAAAAGATCAGACTTTGTCTGGGCAGAATGGGTGCCTAACACCTTCCCATTCCGTAACCTAACCTCCGAATTTAAGCCTTTGGCTAAGTAGATCTAGTCTTGTCTTTATATATTTTGGGTAGAATGTAACTAGGACAAAAAGCCATGTATTTTTGGTAGGTTGTAACTAGGACTCAAAACCATGTAATGTTGAAATTTTCAAACATGTATCTTCTTTATTCAATCAATGATAGAAGAACAATTCAGTCATGTATTTTGTCTTTGGTTTTTCTTATTTTTTGTACATAAAAAATAAGTGGCAACTCCATACCACTTACCCAAAAAGAGAGGTGCCCTAAAAAGCACTCTAAAATTCTCTCTTTTTTTATGGGCACTCTCAAGCTGGGGATGTTGAGGGCTAAGCTTTGTATTAGACTTAAGTTACCAAATATGTACCCTTCTTTTGCATGGTCTTGCATGATATTGTTGTTTGCTTGTTTATTTATATTTGTTCTATAGTTGTTGAGATGTTGTATGATATTTTGTTGTGTGTATTGTTTGTTAAAATCTTACCCTAACTATCATAGTGTGTGCCATTCAAACAATATGTATGCACCCCTTTTCAACAACTTGGGGTGGTATTAACCATGGATCACCAGTCTTCATTATATTCGGGTACCTAGTGGCAAACTCACCAACTCATAGCCTAAAGTCATTGGATCATTTCTTGTTGACTGTAAAGGATAGACCATGCCGTTCAGACCAACATAATGCTCATTACATTACAAGTTGGGAGGTGTAGCATCTTAGCTGTGGGAAACAATGAAACAACAAACCCACCCTACAACGTAATGACTTAGAACCCACCCTTAGGTCGGTCCCCGTTAAAATTGCATTGCATGTTGTATGTGTTTGTTTTGCTTAGTTGTTTGATGCAGATTGTGACCTAGCTTTAATTGACCCAAGAGAGAGCCTGTTTTAGAAAGAAAGAAAGAAAAAGCAAGAGGGGAGAATTTGTTCAAGATCTAAAGGAATGCTACAAAGGGGACCTAAGGCCGACACTCAAGCCAGTAGCTCCAGTTCCAAGCCCATCACTCCCATTACGATACTGAAGCCCATGAGCATAGAGGACACTTTGCTACTGCAACATCACAATCCCATATCCGACCTACAAGATATTTCAAACCCCAATTAAGCAACCCATACCCACAAATGGGGGGAGACACTTCAAACTCCAAGAAAATCACTCAACATCCACAAATGGAGGGAGATACTTCAAACCCTAGCCAAGTAACCCAACATCCACAAATGGGGGGAGACACTTCAAACCCCAAGATACAGATCCCAATAACCAACAAAAATTGTCCATATTACAAGGGGGGAAGACACTTCAAAACCCCACATTGGGAGACAGACAACCAAAAGCCAAAGTCCACTGAGATTTCAACCTTTTGGGTCATAAGTTTAAGCCCATCAAGCCCAAGGAAGATTCAACCCTAATGAGCCAAGAAAGAATTGAAGATGTTCTCAACTCCATCCAGTAAGGTCAAGAGAGGATAAATGAAGAGCTAGCCCGAATCTCCTAGATAGCCAACTTTGCATTACAAGTTAGCTTAGCCAATCAATCCATGCTCTCTACCTTGTGCAAGGATAATTCCCCAGAACCCAAAGAGATCCCACACTTCCAATTTCTAAAGAAAAGAGCCAGGGATTTCAACAAGTTGTCTTCCCAACTATCCTCTCCAATTAACAAGAACATGTCAATGGATTCAATCCCTAAGGAGGTAGTGTCTTACCACATCAGTAACAGTGCAGTCAAACCATTAACTGGCAATTGTAGGTGTCGAAGAAATTTTTCAGAACTACAAATGACTTTGAGTGAACCTTGGAGAAACTACAAGCTAAGGGATTACTGAAGCCATTGGATCCCAAGCCAATACCACATCCCATTCCTAGAAGATACAATCTTAATGCTCATTGTAGATATTGTCAAGGGAAAGGCCATACAACTAATGGATGTTAAAGCTTAAGGCATGCCATTCAAGATCTTATTGATCAACAAGTCATCACTCTACCTTCATCAGCCAGTCATCATGACTTTGTTTGAATTTTATTTTACAGGTTTTTTAGTTGGCTCTTTGATTTTATTGGTTATTTAGGATTTGCTTTCTAGTTGGTTATTTGCCCAATAAAGTTCATGTAGTGTTTGATGCATTTGATTCATCATGTTATTCATATGTAAATCAAAATCAAAAAATCAGAAAAAAGAATCAAAAAATAAAAAATAAAAAAAAGAAAGAAAGAAAAAAGAGTTTTTTTTTTTTTTTTTTAAATTGCACTAGGGGCATTTTGCCTTTTTAGTAACTTTATTCTAAAATCCTTTTTTTTTTCTTTCAAAGATTCCAAGATTTTCCCAAAGCCTCCCTTTCAAAGACTCCAAAAATTTTTCAAATGTCTTCTTTACAAGAGAATACAAGAAGATCCATTTGGCAAAACTTTTTCCAAATCATGATGATTAATTGCTCTACCAATCAATTTGTTCCAAAGAGGGATTTAACTTCATTCAATCCATGTAAGGACTTTCGCTAAACATTCAAAATATGATAAGAAAATGTCCTAAAAGGCAATCAAAGAAATACATCCATTCATCCAAATTCCTCAAACCACATACTCTCAGTCCCAATCTCTACAAAAAAAAAAAGAATTCACATCATTGGAGCATTTATACTTCTATTCCAAGAAAATTTTATTGAAGGAGTTTAAGTCATTGTGCTTACAAGAAAGCATCACCAGGGATAGGAGGCCGCCTTCGTTAACCCACATTATTCCTTGACACCTATTGCAATAATTATCCATTGCTAGCCAACTTAAGCCTTTAAACAGTTAGCCTGTTTTTCAATGAACCCACTAAAAACTTAAACCTTGGGTGGGGAAATTAAGTATGCATGCTTAAATCTCAAGATGAGGAAGTGTTGACCTTAGGGATCCAGCACCACTTGATAAGGTCCTCAATGAAGACAATATGATAAGTTCAAAAGACAGTTCATCAAGTTCAGAAAAGAGAGTTCATCAAAGCTAGGTAGAACGGAACTCCATCAAGGAGAGATAAGATTTTGAGAAAGCATCAAACTGTGAAGAAAAAAGATAAGGCCATCAAGCTAGAAAAGACTTCAACCAAAAAGAGAGAGAGAGAAGTGAATGCAAGAACTTTCATCAAGTTGTGAGAGAATACTAATTCATCAAAAGACACGAGAGATATGAGATTTCATGAAAGATCATTCAAGTTGAGAAGAATGAGCAAAAATGAAGATTCATCAAGAGAAGAATTTAATCAAATTGAGGAAGATGAGGAAAAGAAAAAGTAAGATACATTTCATAAAAAAAAGTGTGGTCAGTCAAGTTAAGAAAAATGAAAGCGCATTAGAAAGGATAAAAGGGTATCAAGGAGAAATACAAATTCATTTAGGAAAGATGGAAGTTAGTCAAATTGAAAGAAAAAAAAGAAGAAGAAAAAAAAAACACACTAGACTAAAAACCTAAAAGGGCGGTCTAGGAAAAAATTACAGCTACAAAAAAGAGAGAGAGAGAGAGAAGGGGGGGAAAAAAAAAAAAAAAAAAAAAAAAAAAAAACCTCACTAGGCTAAAAACCCGAAAGAGTAGTCTAGGCAAAATTAGGGCAAAAAAAATGAATGAGAAAAACATAAATGAGAGTGATTGATTTGAACACAAGATAGGATGCTAAGAATACCAAAAAGAGGAAGTTGTCAAGCTATAAAAATCAAGACCAAATGAAAGGAATCAATGAAGACCAATGAGAAGATGATGAACATGACAAGGATTTTAGCACTAAAGTCAATGATGGGAGTTGAGAAGAAATCTTCCAATGCTTGAATTTAAAGTATTGCATACTTAGGGTAAAATCATAAGGATTTTGAGCCTTTTATATCCTTCCTTTCAATAACCTAAACCCGACCTATATTACAACCTTTGAAAAAAATCCTCCTTGAAGTCCTGCTAATTGAAAGCATACATTTAGCTCTAATGATATTTTCTCTTGGATTAAGAAGTAAAACTGCTCAAGATTATCAAGCCCCACTGGCTGATATCTTTAAAAGACAAATTTCACAAATTCTCAAGTGACCAAAATTTTTTTTTAAGCCCCAAACACTCACTTTGTTTGCTTCCAACAGAAAATAACTCTTAAGATAACAAATTTCCAAATTCTCAAAAAATTTCAAATCTTCAAACTTACGATTTTTCCTTTTCTTGCTTGTTCCCAACAAATGTGATTCCCAAGCCTTTATTTTCTTTTATTGTCTTTGAAGACTTAATCTAAAAAATTTCATAATGAAGAAGCAAATTTGATTACATGTTTTTAATGATTTCAAATCCTTTCTAGCCAATGAGATCGAGTTAACAGTTAAGCATTATGATTGGTCAAAGAAGTTGTTCAAAGGATCACCATTTGTTCATTTGAAAAAGATAAAATTTCAAAAAAATCTCATTCTAATTAAATTGTTGTTTATCAAAAAAAAAAAAAGATTTTTCAAAACTTTTTTCCCGAACTACGTCTAGACCTGATCCTCTATGAGAAGAGGTACATAGGTAGCCTTTTCAAAGGCCCGATCATAATCACCCAAAAATAAACTTCATTTCAAAAAAGACTTTTCAAAACTTCATTTTTTCAAAACATTTTTTTCAAACTACGTTTAGACCTGGTCCTCTATGAGAGAGGTACGTAGGCAGCCTTTCCAAAGGCCCAGTCACAATCACTCAAAAAACTTTCTTTTTTAAAAGGCTCAAAATCAAAACATTTTTTTTTGTGTGTGAATTTAGGCTAGGAGCATTTGTTTTGCATTGAGCATATCATCAATTTTCTCTGCAAGCATGTCTAAACTATGGGCATTGGCCCAAAACATTTTTGTAATAACTGAATACTAACAAGTTCATGAGAAGAATCTTTTGCAGGAGGTGGACGTGGATTTTTCATCTACTCAACAATCACCATCAATCTTCAGTTTAGATGTGCCAATCAGCACTACAACAGAGCCTATTATCCCATTATCCTAGCAGTCCTAGTTTTGCCCAGTTTTGTGATTTTGATCTTGTTTTACTCAAATTTTTCTTTAGTAAGGTCCCTACACAGCAAGATTTTTCAAAATTCACATTGATTTTTGAACTAAGGGCATTCGGTCATGCTTCATCAGTTTCAAAAAAAAAAACATCATCATCATCTTTTCATAAAAAATCAAGATTTCCCAAAAATCATGCATCCATTTTTGAAGTAAGGGCATTCAGCCATGCCTCATCCATTTAAAAAAAAAAATCATATTTTCCTCAAATATCAAGGTTTACAAAAAGACATGCATCAATATGCAAACTAGGGGCATACGGCCATGCCTCATTCATTTTCAAAAAAAAAAATGGGGACCACCATCATCTTTTCATGAAAGACCAAGATTTCAAAAAAAATCATGCATTCATTTCCAAACTAGGGGCATTCGACTCCGCCTCATAAGTGCAAACTCCATCAGAGCCAATCAAGATAAGTTTAAAATTGGTACTACAAGACCTCATCAGGTGAATTCTAAACTTGTCTTATTCAAAGTAATCACATGTCCGAAATTTCCATGACCAAAATCACATGTCCAAAAATTCCCATGAGCCCAAAAAAGGCAATGTCCCACAACAAAAAAGATCAATGCCCCACCAAATTTTACCACAACCAAAATTTTTGACATGTCCATACACAACTACCAAAATTTTCCATAACCATGCCATCGAAAAACATTCCCACATGACCATGTCCATGTACAATTGCAAAAATTCTCACATATCCAAAATCATAATCACAAATATTTTTTCATGATCCAACATCACATACCCAACAAAAAAATTCCTGTAGCCAAAATACCATATCCACAAAAAAAATTTCGTATCCACAAAATTTTTACATACTCATACCCACAAAAATTTTTTTGCCATGTCCATAAAATAAAGATTCCACATGCCAACAAATCTTCCACATTCATCATGATTTTGTTCAACTAAGCCTACACAACAAATTTTTCATGACTTCAATGCCAACGAAATTCAAGCCAAAGTTCATCCAACAAACATCACGAATTACCAAAGACTTCAATGCCCCCAAAATTCAAGCCAAAACTCATCCAACAACATCACAAATTACCAACATTTCCAAAATTCCATAAGCCACCAACATTGTCCAGATTACACCATGACCAAAAGATACAACACTTTGAAAATGCTCCAAAGCCAACATTACAATATGATCAATCATACAATGCCCCAAATTCCAAGAAGATCACACAACAACACAATGACAATGTCTCAACATCAAATTTTCAATTCCAAATCTCAAATTCTTAACTCCACGTCCAAATTTTCACATCCCAAACTTTCAAATTCCAAATTTTCAAATTCCGAATTCTCAATCCAAATTTCCGAATTCCAAAATTTTCAAATCCCAAATTTTCAATTCCAAATTTCCAAATTGCAAATTTTTTAAAATCCCAAATTCTAAGTTTCAAGTATCAAAATTTCAAGTTGCACCAATTTCAAACCTCCAATTTCAAGTTTCAAAATTTCAAGTCACAAATTTTCAAAATCCGAAGCTTCAGTTTTTCAAAATTTAAAGTTTCAAATCTTTCAAGATCTCAAGTTCAAAAATTCATAATTCAATTTCAAACCTTCAGTTTTCAAATTTTCAAATTGCAAATTCTAAACTCTAAAATTTTTTTTGAATATAGTAAAATTTTCTATCAAATAATTTCATACATGCCTACCCTCATAGGATCGACAATAGTTCTCCTATACCTTCTAGGATCAACAATAGCTCTCCTATACCTTGTAGGATCGACATTAGCTCTCCTACCTTCATAAGATCGACAATAGTTCTCCTATGCTTCATAGGATCGAAAATAGTTCTCCTATACCTTGTAGGATCGACAATAGCTCTCCTACCTTCATAGGATTGACAATAGTTCTCCTATACCTTGTAGGATCGACAATAGCTCTCCTACCTCCACGGATCAACAATAGTTCTCTTATACATTGTAGGATCGACAATAGGTCTCCTACCTTCATAGGATTGACAATAGTTCTCCTATACCTTCATAGGATCAACAATAGTTCTCCTATACCTCATAAGATCGAAAATAGTTCTCCTATACCTTGTAGGATCAACAATAGCTCTCCTACCTTCATAGGATCGACAATAGTTCTCCTATACCTTGTAGGATCGACAATAGCTCTTCTACCTCCATAGAATCAACAATAGTTTTCTTATACCTTGTAGGATCGACAATAGCTCCCCTAACTCTACTACCTTCATTGGATCAACAATAGTTCTCCTATACCTTGTAGGATAGACAATAGCTTTCCTACTTTTATAGGATCGACAATAGTTCTCCTATACCTTGTAGGATCGACAATAGCTCTCCTACCTCCATAGGATCGACAATAGTTCTCCTATACCTTGTAAGATCAACAATAGCTCCCCTACCTTCATAAGATTGACAATAGTTCTCCTATACCTTCATAGGATCGACAATAGTTCTCCTATAACTTGTAGGGTCGACAATAGTTCTCCTATACCTTGTAGGATCGACAATAATTCTCTTATACTTCATAGGATTGACAATAGTTCTCCTATACCTTGTAGGATCGACAATAGCTCTCCTACCTCCATAGGATCGACAATAGTTCTCCTATACCTCATAGGATTGACAATAGTTTTCATATACCTTGTAGGATCGACAATAGTTCTCCTACCTTCATAGGATCGACAATAGTTCTCCTACCTTCATAGGATCGACAATAGTTCTCCTATAACTTGTAGGATCGACAATAGTTCTCCTATACCTTGTAGGATCGACAATAGCTCTCCTACCTTCATAGGATCGACAATAGTTCTCTTATACTTCATAGGACCGAAAATAGTTCTTCTATATCCTGTAGGATCGACAATAGCTCTCCTATCTCCTTAGGATCAACAATAGTTCTCCTATACCTCATAGGATCGACAATAGTTCTCATATACCTTGTAGGATCGACAATATTTCTGCTACCTTCATAGGATCGACAATAGTTCTCCTATACCTTCATAGGATCGACAATAGCTCTCCTACCTTCATAGGATCGACAATAGTTCTTCTATACCTTGTAAGATCGACAATAGTTCTCCTATACCTTGTAGGATCGACAATATTTCTGCTACCTTCATAGGATCGACAATAGTTCTCCTATACCTTCATAGGATCGACAATAGCTCTCCTACCTTCATAGGATCGACAATAGTTCTTCTATACCTTGTAAGATCGACAATAGTTCTCCTATACCTTTTAGGATCGACAATAGTTCTCCTATACCTTCATAGGATTGACAATAGTCCTCTTATACCTCTATAGGATCGACAATAGTTCTCCTATACCTTGTAGGATCAACAATAGTTCTCATATACCTTGTAGGGTCGACAATAGCTCTCCTACCTTTGTAAGATTGTTGATACCCATTTTTGCGACGCATTTTGTGCAAGCCCAATTCAACCAAGCTCAACTTCCTTGTGGGATTAATTCATTTATTGTATTTTATTTTATTCTTTTAAGCATGGCCCAAGCCCAGGTGACTTATTGGGGAAATTGAGAAAGTGTGGTTTGGAGGGTATGGGTCGGTTCCTTTTAGACCTTTTGCATGAACCCAGCCCATGCGTGCTACCAAGTGGGAAAGGGACACTTGTAGCACCTTAGGCTCATGGAAGAGGTCTTGTACCCAAGATTTCCACCTCAAAAGAGCTTTTATGCTCTAGGTGACTGTGCCCCTAATTTTCAGCCCATCTCCATTTTCCACACCAAAACACAACTGACCCTAAACTAATTAGCTAGCCTATTGTAGCTACCAAATGCAACTATCAAAAGCCTACAATGACAAGGAAACAATAGCTAATGGAGTCAGCCACTTTATTTCCAAAATCATGCTAAAAGCATGCTAAACTCTTCCCTAAACAAAAGCAACCCAAGCCAAAACACCAAATTAGTATCATGGGGGATAAAATCCTCTTCTATTGACCAAAAATAGTCACTTAGAGCACCCCAACTTCAATACAAAAGGCCCCAATCAAATTCAAAATAAACGAACCACATTCTACCCACATACCTGAAACTTCAGAGCCAAAACCCATTCAGCCAATCAACATTCTCACAATTCTGAACCTTAGGGGTGGAAATACGGGTACAGGGGAACTTTCCCTCTCTTCCTCATAATTTCTCTCAATTTCCTCTTCTCAGTGACTGTGGGTCGAAGTTTCAGACCTATTCAGACCTACCCGTCAATAGATTACAGAAATGGTCCACAAACAGCGAGACGTGCACTTAGCCAAAGCCTGTTCGCAAAGACATGGCAACCAAGCAACATGTCTACTAACTTGCCCTTGCAAAGGCAAAGTCATATTCACAAATTATCCAATCAACCACAAGTAATTCTCAAGAGGCTAAGTATAATCTATCAGAACTATGCTACTTCATCGCAAGGTTCACTCAACCTTTCCAAGCAAGCTTTCCCCAACATATTCAAATGGTCACAGCCATACAAGAGTTTTTTTCGCAACAAAAACATGCTCATAACCAATTGAAGAAAGGTAGAAACTCATTCTCAAGGTACAAAATACAAACTATACACATCCTTAAGGTACAATCATTCTTTTCATTCCAAAATTCAAATTACATGTTGAAACATCATATATGTGTTTCTTTGTACAAAACACAAGTTGTATCTACTAACCATGACAGCACAAGTTCAAAGTTTTCATAAATACAAGTAAAAGGAAGCTGCTCTATATACAATTGGGCTGTCCACAAAGGCAAAATACAAAAGAAAGTGTCTCCAAGGTAGCAACCTCTATTACACATTACAACCAGTCCAAATTTCCAAAGCCAGAAGCTGAATACAAAATAATCGGCCTATCCTCAATCAAGTTTTTGGCAATGCTCTTTCAATGAAAAAATCGCTCCTCGGCCAAAGGAACTAACCAAGTCCTATGCATTTTTATTACCATAGCCACCCTCTAGCCATTAAAAAGGAAAGCTCCACGTTTGGCTCAAACAAAAAAGCCTTACAATCCTTTTGAGATGAGCTAGGAGTGACAAGACTAGACAAAAGAAACTCAATTTCAACTTGGGCACTCAATTTTATAGAAACTTATGATGTCGTCTCTTAACATTGGAACTTAAAGCGACCTGGCCCTACGCACAAAAAGCAAGACGACAAGTTCATCAAATGTCCAAAGCCAATAAGAAACTGTTGAGTTATTTAGACCCCTTAAAACACAATTGGATTAACCTAGTTAACAAGCCAAGTTATTACTTAGTCCAAATTCCAGATCTAGGTTAACACAATCATATAATCATATCAATGTAAAATGCGGAATATAAAAACACAAAGATATGATGACCTAGGAAAACCAAACCGGTAAAAAATTTGGGGAGGATTTAACCTAGCTATCCTTAAGGTAAACCTGAATCCACTATGAAAGAATCGAAGTTGTACAATAGCGACTTAGACCACTAACATCCTATTGCTACTCACCAGTAGAAACTTACTGACACGACCACGTGCCAGCTCCGAGACCACAGACTCCTTCTTTCTTGGATTCTCTAGCAAGTACAAGCACTCCTGCTTGTGTATCTTTAAGCTCTTATGGCAGCAACTGAATGATCATCAAGCTCTTGAAGAAATCTCCTTCTTGATAATCCTAAGCTTGTGTGAAGGCAAGCACCTCTCAGATCTCACAAGAGATTCACACAAACAGCAATATGAACAACCTCAAAAACGTGACTAGGGTTTTCCTTTTATACCTAAGGCAAAACATAAAACCCTACACGTCATATGAGCTTAG
The DNA here is from genome assembly GCF_040712315.1 of Castanea sativa. Classification (NCBI taxonomy): domain Eukaryota; kingdom Viridiplantae; phylum Streptophyta; class Magnoliopsida; order Fagales; family Fagaceae; genus Castanea; species Castanea sativa. The sequence continues at coordinate 45,972,243 of NC_134013.1, forward strand.
GGCTGAGTTGGAAATTCTGTAGAAAAAAACAATCTGCACGACTTTCGATCGGTCGAGTCTAATTCTCGATCGATCGAGTCAAGCAGAAATGCACAGTAACTTCTGCAGTTAACTCGATTCCAACTTTACATAAATAACATACTTTGAGCAAGTCTAAAACATAACTAGACACCTGTTTTGATCATGGTTTGCAAACAATACATATTAAAGTTCTAATACATTAGTTCTCAAGTACTTAGAACGTAACAGAAACAGACCAAAAAAGGTTCAAAGTTACTAAAGGCAACCATAGTACCATCTATTGCAGCTCTATGTTGCTGTTTATGGCAAATTCAACCTCAGAAATTGATGCTTTTGGAATGAGATTGGCATCGTGAATGAAAGTCCCAACGATGACACCACAATTTCCTAAGCCAAAGTCATCCTATGAGAAACCATAGCACGATGTGTTAATATACTATTATATGCAATCAAGGAAAGAAAATGAAGAAGATATGTGGCTTACCAAATGAATTGCAAGTTCTCATTCAACAATGGCGTGGTTTGCCAAAGCACATTTATTCAATGTAGCATGGAGAAGCATCACACTCAACAACTCCTATTGGCATGACAAGAAGGAGTGGCAATGAACTTTGAGTCGCCACAGTAGATTTTAACTTGCCAAAAAAATAATCGCAACTTCATTCTCAAACAAATGGAGCTATGACATCACCACAAGCGAAAGTATCTCAGCTCAACGACATTTCATTGAACATCTTTTGTAGCCACACAACAAAGAAGAATTTCCCGCTTGCTTACAAGTTGCACTGTTCATCATTTTAGCATACACAACGGCTATTTTACAAAGCGTCCTCTCATGCTATCATGGTCAATCTTGTCCTATCAAGGCCTAAGATAAGAGGGCTGTTATGGATGGGCAATACCATGATCAAATAATAGATACTCTATGGACTCATCAATCATGGCTTCACCAACACTCTCCTCATCATTACAACAAGCATGAAGCGATAACAGCTTATGACTTTGCATTTTTATTCGCATTCGCCACGATAACACAACACTGGGAGCTGCCAGCATATACAACAGCTATGTCACACCCCTATACTACATCACCAAGTGATATCTTCGCTCAATTCCATCTCAAATATGCTATCCCAAGACGGCCAGCAATATCGCTCATCGCTCATGATTATAGATTTGTCCAGACTAATCTTAGCAAACAAATCTCACCAAGTTGGCCAACAATAAAGTAACCCAAAAATTGTAGCACCCCCAATGTCTCATTCATCATCATCCCCTCATCTGGACCCAACTCGCTCATTCAAATTTACTACTAACAATGGGGACAATTTACTTCCAACACAATGGCCAACTCAAAGTCAAGCATAGCCGCATTGCAAACTAAGTTCCATGCCTTGCGATTATTAGAATCAATGGAAGTAGGCTTCAACATGAGCTCTTGGCTTCAATTATAAAAAAAAAAAGGCTCAACCTCATGAATCGACGCAATGGGACTATTATTTTTCCAAAGAAAAGGCACTCTACAAATTTAATTGAACAACTTGCTCAACATATCAGCTAGAGCAGCCAAGAGATGGCGACAAAGAACAAATCAACTCATCAAGGTCAGCGTCGCATTTGCCTTTATCTAATATGGTCAAAAAATGGATTTGTCTATTTATCGCCATGTTCGGTAGCATCTTCCTACAGGAAACTTCACTTCTTAGCAATGGAGATTATTTTCTCTCTGTCGTGGGCACCGCTTCACCACCATTGGTACGAACAAGCTCATGGCCATTGGTAGCAGGCTGCCGTGTACCTTCTTTGGTTGTCATCGGCGAAGTTCCTTTCTTCATATCATCAGGTTCCCTCTCTTCTTTGGCAGTGGCACTTTGTTCCACCTAGATCCCGACTTTGTGGACAACATACAGTGCCAAGCTTCTTCAAATTTCATCTGGTGGAATGCCCTTGCTCCTCACCTGTAAGATCTTCTCTATTTATCACCTCACCACCCTTCTTGGGTTTTGATAACACAGGTTATTAAAATTGGAGATCTTGTTTTAAAGAAGGCAAGTGCGAATGGAAATTTTTTAAAAAAAAAGGGAGGTCTAGAGTCTCATACCCAAAGCAAAATTTCTTTGAAATCAGAAGCAAAATAGTGTATAGTTGAAGCCAAAATTTTTGAAAAGAAGTGAAATGCCGCGTCTGATCACTGATGACGAAACAAAAGCCAACTGAAGCACGAAGGAAGTGAACAAATTAGAAAAGTTAAAGACCCTATCTATATGATTGAAAAATACATGCTTGTATCGCATACAAAACATACGCAGTAGAAAAATAACGGATCTACTTTATTTGTAAACGTTAACATGCACTATATAAGTTTCAGAATATAAGAACAAGAGAGTGTACCCTGGAGCGGTGAATTTCAAAACCGAAGATCAGAAGCACTTGGGAACACTTTCAATCTTCACTCCAATTTCACTAACACCCAAGATGTGTGGTCTCTCAATCAGTTTTTAAAGGGAGAATGTCAAAATGTCTAACACTTCTTACACCACTTCCCAATAGTGTTCTTACAATTCCCTTTAGAAAATTCTGTATGTTTCTCCCTTTATATCTAACTGAATATCTAATTGGGCTGGCCTTTTGGGCCTTTCCAATTGGGCTTAAGTGTGTGGCTTGGAGTGGGACCAAAAGGGACCAAAAAGACGCTAGCTCCAATGGGCCTTAAGCTTTTCTGTCAACTCTTAACAAGTCCAAAGTTACCATTAACTATATTTAATACCACTATATAAATATAGTTGCACTCTAGGCCTTTTTTATAAATTATATCCCAAGACTTTATTGTACATGCAACCCCTTCATAAAATATCTGTAGTAATACAAAGTCATGAAAGTAGACTGCCACTTTGTAGATTACTACATCTTAATTCCTTGAGTACCTGGTTTAATTCTTGAAGTTATTCATCATATATTTATGAGATCCAATTCCATAAATATATATTTTAGTAACTCTTCACTAAAGTGGTTAGGCCTAACTCTCTGAATAACTGAACCCATTAAACTTATCTCAAGGGAATATTTTATATCTTCATTAAGAGATTATGAATTCTATGTTGAGAATATATGTTCCATCAACACTAAATGTGGTTGTCCAACATACTGAGATTTTGACCGTAACTATAGATCTCACTCCTGATATATCAAAGCAACCTACACTTCATGATCAGGTCCATTATCTTCTCACGATTAAGAGTTCATGCAAATATAAGTCGTGAGTTTATTATTCATTTGACAGTCGTTAGAAGAATAATAAATTTCACAGCGGTCCAGTTCAATATGTCTTAACTCTTACAACATATCAACTAGAAATTTCCATTTCCATGATCAAGACAAATCATCTTAGTTGATATATTATGGTCTTTGTAGATGAAATGCCCAATTTATCACCGACTACGAACTACATTTTGAGTTTACAAGGAACTTGTGATTTACATCTTCTGTGACTAAATCACATACAATGCATCTCATGGACTATATGATAATGTCTCAATATTCATGTTACCATTATTTTAAATAATAATAAAATAACTTTATTAATCACAACATTAAGTCTACATAATGTCATACATAGCATCATACAATAGGATTTAAGGGCACTAATCCTAACAATATACAAAGGAGAAAGACCTTGCATATTACAAGGCAAAAGTGACGTGGTCGATTGAGAGCCATGTACCCTTTAAGTGGAGGAATTTCTCTGCTTATGCAAATAAAGGAATTAAGTTTGAAAAGTCAAAGACTAATAAAAGTGGCATGAAGCACATCACGGTAGTGTGAAACCAATAGCCTTTTGAATTGACTTAAATGAAGAAATATAGCGTTTTTGGTTGTGGACTTATACTAGCCAAGTGAAGGTTTTTCTTGGTGGAGCCTATAACTATCAAGTTGATGGAAAAATACATGTTTGTATCGCATACAAAACATGTGCAGCGAAAAATTAACAAATCTACTTCATTCGCAATTGATAATAGGTACTATGTAAATTTCAGAATTCAAGAATAAGAGAGCGTACCTTGGTGCGGTGAAATTCAAAACAAAAGATTAGAAGTACTTGGGAACACTTTTAATCTTCACTTCAATTCTACTTTACGCTCAAGAAGTGTGGTTTTTCAATCAGTTTCCAATAGGAGAATAAGAGAGTGTCTCACACTCACATACACACAATTTCATGTTTATACAAAAATTTTGTATGTTTCTCTCCTAATAACTGATTATCTAATTGAGTTAGCATTTTGGGCCTTTCCAATTGAGTTTTAGTATGTGGCTTGGAGTGGGACCAAAGGGAACAATAAGACACTAGCTCCAATGGGTCTTGGGCTTTTCTTGTTAGGATTAGTGCCCTTAAATCATACTGTATGATGCTATGTATGATATTATGTATGACATGATGTATGACTTAATATTGTGATTGATAAAGTTATTTTATTATTATCTAAAATAATGGTAACATGAATATGGGACATTATCATATAGTTCATGAGATACATTGTATGTGATTCATGTGAAAAGTCACAGAAGATGTAAATCACAAGTTCTTTGTAAACTCAGAATTTATAGTTCGTAGTCGGTGATGAAATTGGGCATTTCATCTACGAAGACTATAACGTATCAACTAAGATGATTTGTCTCGATCATGGAAGTGGAGACTTCTAGTTGATATGTTTTAAGAGTTAAGACATATTGAACAGGACCGCTGTGAGATTTATTATTCTCCTAACGACTGTCAAATGAATAATAAATCTTACGACTTCTATTTGCATGAACTATTAATCTTGAGAGAATAATGGACCTAATCATGAGGTGTAGGTTGCTTTGATATATCAGGAGTGAGATCTAAAGTGACAGTCAAAACCTCAGTATGTTGGGCAGCCACATTTAGTGTTGATGGAACATATATTCTCAAGATGGAATTCATAGTCTCTTGATGGAGATATAAAACATTCCCTTGAGATAAGTTTAATGGGTTCAGTTATTCAGAGAGTTAGGCTTAACCACTTTAGTAAGAAATTACTAAAGTATATATTTATGAAATTGGATTTCATAAATATATAATGAATAACTTTAAAGAATTAAACCGGGTACTCAAGGATAAGATGTAGTAATTTACAAAGTGGCAATCTATATTTATGATTTTGTGTTACTACGAATATTTTATGAAGGGGTTGCATGTATAATAAAATCTTGAGATATAATTTATTAATAAGGCCTAGAGTGCAATTATATTTATATAGTGGTATTAAATATAATTAATGGTAACTTTGGACTTGTCAAGAGTTGACGGAAAAGCCCAAGGCCCATTGGAGCTAGTGTCTTATTGGTCCCTTTTGGTCCCACTCCAAGCCACACACTAAAGCCCAATTGGAAAGGCCCAATAGACCAGCCCAATTAGATAATCAGTTAGTTATAAAGGGAAAAACATACAGAATTTTATTAGTGAAAAAAGAAAATAAGAAACTGTGTGTGAGAGAGTGTGAGACACACTTTCATTCTCCCTTTGAAAAACTGATTGAGAGACCACACATCTTGGGCGTAAAGGGGAATTGGAGTGAAGATTAAAAGTGTTCCCAAGTGCTTCTAATCTTTGTTTTGAATTTCTCCACACCAAGGTACGCTATCTTGTTCTTAAATTCTGAAATTTACATAGTGCACGTTATCAATCATGAATGAAATAGATCCTTGTTTGTTGCTTCCGCTATGTGTTTTGTATGAGATACAAAACTAGAATTTTTCCTTCAATTGGTATTAGAGCCAGGTTTTCATATCATGATTGTATAGCGTGTGATTGAATTTTAGAATTTATGAAAACTGTTATCTTTGTTTTTTCAATTTTTTGCATCAAGTTATGGTGTTGTGTCATGGTTTTTAATTTTCATGGAATCCGTATATATATATTGCAAGTGGAATTGAATAGTGCCAGATCTTGTTAATGGTGCCGAGTCTTTGTCGTTGCTTGGATACAGTTATTCATTGTTAAAGTAACTGTAATGCTCATTGCACCACTTGGACAATAAATGATTGCACCGTTTAGTCTTTAACGTATGGCTTGCATGTTTTGCATGTTTGACAATTCCATATTAATAGTCTATACGGATTTGATGACACATGCACACCAAGGACATTGTTGCACCTTTTGGCTTGGAATGGGAAGGCTTGATGGCCATTGCATTACTTGGAACACTTTCTTGTATCACTTGGCATTTATTGCATGACATGGACTAGATTGCATGTTTTGTCATTTTGCATGGCATAACTTTCAAGTCTTGGTTTATACGGATTGCATGGCTTTGTCATCTTGCATGTTTTATACCAAGGAATCTTACTATCTTTAATATATATATATATATATATATATATATATATATATATATATATAATATAATATAATATAATATAACGTAATAATTATATATTACATATATTAATTTTTATATTATATTATATTATATATAATATGAATTTTTATATGTAATAAGAGTTTTTATTACGTTATATATATATATATATATATATGTTAATGCTAGTTTAATGAAATTTATTCCTAATGAGATTATGATTATATTTTCAACGTGTCTAGCATTATTATGGTTCTTCACCTTAAAAACCTTTAATTTAAAATATCTAGTGAGAGAGAGATATAAGGGTTGGATCTCACGGTCTCCATTGTTGGTTCATAGTAGTGTGAAATAGATACTTTGTCTTTGCCTCGAGCTTAGCATTCCATGCGGAGAGTATTTATTTCATAGTCCTACAAGATTGAATTTCCTGGTTTATAGTGGTTTGATAAACACCTTGTCTTAGCTTCGACCTTTGCATTCCATGCGGAGGGTGTTTTATCATAGTACTACAAAATAAGCCTGTTAAAGGGATGAAATGTGGTTACACATGATTCTAGACAATGATATACACTAGACTAAGTATTATAGTATCCTCTATGCTGAGTTCTTACTATTATTACTTAAAGGCTAAATGTAAAACGGCATATTATTAGTGTTTGATAAGAGTTATCATGATAGCACTAATAATGAGAATAGTTCTCAATCAATCATAGTATTTTATGTTCACTCTATGCTATGGGATATTGAATATGAGATTGGGTTGTCGTTGCATATATTATTTTATGGTTTTATTAAGGTTCCATATTATATACTTATATGCTAAATTGATAATGTCCAGTTTACTTATTATATTCATGTTTATTATTTTCAGATTTTGTCATGGCATCATTTAGCCCACTTGTTTCTATTCTTAACCAAAACAAACTGACTGGATCCAACTATGTTGACTGGAAAAGAAATTTGGACATTGTTCTTCATTAGACGCTTCTCTTGAGGAAAAACAGCGATATGATCGTTGGAAGAAATCTAATGAGATGGCCAAGTGCTACATCCTAGCATCTATCTCAAATGTTCTACAACATCAAATGCAGGATGTAGAACTTGCTTCGGATATAATGCATAGTCTGAAGGAGATGTTTGGTGAGCAAGGCCGTTCTGCAAGGCAAGAAACCATGAGGCAAATTTATAATACCAAAATGGCTGCAGGAAGTTCAGTGAGGGAGCATTGTCTTAGGATGATTGCTAATCTGAACACGTTAGAAGTTTTAGGTGCCGACATTGATGGAGAATCCCAAGTGATATGATACTCCAGTCACTACTAGAATCATTCAAGGAATTCAAACTCAATTATAATATGAACAAAAAGATTTATTCTTTGTCTGAATTAATGAATGAGTTAGTGGCAGCGGAAGGCATCCTTGGTACTTCTAGTGTTGAAGCCAATGTGGGTGAAGCTTCTACTTCTCAACCTAAGTCAAAAGGCAAGGGTAAGAAGAAGAAGAAGAAGGATTTCACTAAGAAAGATGGTAAACAAATTGCCTTAGGGGTTGCCAACAAAGGAAAAAAAAACCAAAGGAAAGTGTTTCCATTGTGGTGAGAAAGGACATTGGAAGAGGAATTGTCCAATATTCAAGGCTGCCAAGAATAAGGCTATGAAAAGTTCATTTCTTCTTGAAATATGTTTGGTACAGAATCCAACGGATTCCTGGTGTGTGGATTCAGGTTGTACTAATCATATCTGCAATTCTTTGCAGGGGTTCTAGGAGACCAGAAAGTTGAATGAGGGAGAACTATTTCTTACTTTGGCTGATGGGAGCAAGATTCCGGTTGAAGCTGTTGGAGTGTTTAATTTGTGTTTTAAGTCTAGAGTTTTAATATTGGAAGACTGTTTGTATGTACCTAATGTTCGTAGGAATTTAATTTATGCAACTTACTTAGGTAAACATGGATATTGTATTATCCTGAAAGACAATGTTGTAATAAAGAAGGATAAAGTGTTTATCTGTTCTGGCAATATTGTAGATGGTCTTTATATTTTAACTCCCGATAAGCATGAATTATACAATTCTGAATTAACTAGTAACTCTCATGTGAAATCATTAAAGAGAAAGTTTCCTTCTACTAGTGATGCATATCTATGGCACTTGCGTTTAGGTCATATTAATTCAGTAGGATTCAAAGACTAATCAAAGATGGACTTTTACAGCCCATGGACTTTGATGGTTTTCCAGTTTGCGAATCTTGTTTGGAAGGTAAAATGACCAAACGGCCTTTTAATGCAAAGGGTAGAAGAGCCCAAGATTTGCTAGAACTAGTACATTCAGATGTATGTGGTCCTATGTCAATCCAAGCAAGAGGTGGTTATGAGTATTTCATTACTTTCACTGATGATTACTCTAGATTTGGTTATGTGTACCTAATGAAACGGAAGTCCGAAGCCTTTGAAAATTTCAAAGAGTTTAGGGCTGAAGTTGAGAATCAATTAGGTAAACACATAAAGGCCATTCGATCTGATCGAGGTGGCGAATACCTTCTTGGTGATTTCAAGGATTACTTGACTAAAAATGGGATTATATCCCGATTGGATCGCACTGGGACTCCACAACAAAATGGTGTAGCAGAAAGAATGAATATGACTCTTTTAAATATGGTTAGGTCTATGTTGAGTTATTCGACTCTACCAATTTCTTTTTAGGGATATGCCTTAAATACTGCAATGTATCTTCTAAATTTAGTGCCTTTGAAATCTATTCCTAAAACACCCGTAGAGTTGTGGAATGGGCGTAAGCTTAGTATGAGACATCTCCACATTTGGGGTTATCCAGTATAAGTGTTGAAAGGAAAGTCTGACAAGTTACAGTCTAAAACAGAAGTGGTATTTTTTGTAGGGTATCCAAAAGGAACAGTTGGAAGTTTATTCTATGGTCATAAGGATAATAAAGTGTTTGTTAGCATAAATGCCAAATTCTTGGAAAATGACTATGTGAATAATTTTACTCCTAGAAGTAGAGTTGTCTTGGCTGAAATGAATGAACCTGTAGTTGAACAACCAATGGATGAAACTAGGGATGATGTGACTGTATTAGATACACCACAAGAAACTACTCATGAGATGTCTAGTACACAGGTGCCTCGTCGTAGTGGGAGAATTGTTCGGCCTCCTATAAGATTCATAGGTTTAGGAGAAACTTATGAGGCTATCTCAGAAGAGGCTGAATCGGATCCTTACACTTATGATGAAGCAATGAATGATATAGATGCACATCATTGGGTCCAAGCTATGAAATCTGAATTGGATTCTATGGATTCCAATCATGTATGGGATCTTGTAAAGGCGCCTAACGGCATTAAACCTGTTGGTTGCAAATGGGTTTACAAGAGAAAGAGAGGGATAGATGGAAAGGTTGAAACTTTTAAAACAAGACTAGTGGCGAATGGGTATACACAAAAAGAAGGTATTGATTATGATGAAACTTTTTCGCTAGTAGCCATGCTTAAATCTATCAGAATTCTCTTATCCATTACTGCTCATTATGATTATGAGATTTGGCAAATGGATGTCAAGACTGCATTTCTTAATGGCAATCTTGAAGAAGAAATATACATGTTGCAACCAGAAAGTTTCATAGCAAAGAACCAAGAGCATATGGTATGCAAGTTGAATAGGTCCATTTATGGACTTAAGCAAGCATCTAGGTCATGGAACATTAGATTTGATCAAGCAATCAAGTCATTTGGTTTTGAACAAAATCTTGATGAACCATGTGTGTACAAAAGACATCGAGACAAAGTAGTAATGTTCCTAGTGCTTTATGTTGATGATATTCTACTCATTAGGAATGATGTAGGGGTAATGTCATCGGTTAAAGTTTGGTTGTTAAGCCAATTTGATATGAAGGACTTGGGTGAGGCTAACTTTATTCTAGGGATCAAGCTTTGGCGAGATCGCAAGAATAAGATGTTAGGCTTATCATAAGCTGGATATATAGATAAGGTCCTAGAACGATTTAGCATGCAAAACTCCAAGAAAGGATTGCTTCCTTTTAGACATGGAGTTCCTCTGTCTGATGACCAAAGGCCTAAGACTCAAGAGGAAGAAAATATGATGAGACAAGTTCCTTATGCTTCTGCAGTGGGAAGTCTCATGTATGCCATGCTTTGTACTAGACCAGATATTTGTTATTCAGTTGGCATGATCAGCCGATATCAATCAAATCTAGGACCAAAACATTGGCAAGCTGTAAAGCATATTCTCAAGTATCTTAGGAGAATGAGAGATTATATGCTTGTTTACCATAGTGAGGATTTGATTCCCATTGGCTATACAAATTCAGACTTTCAGTCAGATCTAGATTTCAGAAAATCCACTTCAGGATGTGTTTTCACCTTGGGAGGTGGAGCCATAAGTTGGAGGAGTGTTAAGCAATCTTGTATTACGGACTCCACCATGGAAGCCGAGTACGTTGCTTCTTGTGAAGCAGCAAAGGAGGCCGTTTGGCTCAAGAAATTCCTTTCTGATCTTGGTGTTGTGAGAATAGAGCAAGTTCCCATCACATTGTTTTGCAACAATAGTGGAGCGGTTGCACAATCCAAAGATCCAAGGAATCACAAGAAAGGAAAGCACATTGAGAGGAAGTACCACATCATTCGAGACATTGTTGCTCGTGGAGATGTTGTGGTAGCAAAGATTGAAAGTGCAAATAATCTAGCAGATCCTTTTACCAAAGTCTTACCTCAAAGGACTTTCGAGTCACATTTGGAGAGAATGGGAGTTAGATTAGTGCACAATAGTCTTTAGGGCAAGTGGGAGATTGTTAGGATTAGTGCCCTTAAATCATATTGTATGATGCTATGTATGATATTATGTATGACATGATGTATGACTTAATATTGTGATTAATAAAGTTATTTTATTATTATCTAAAATAATGATAACATGAATATGGGACATTATCATATAGTCCATGAGATGCATTGTATGTGATTTATGTGAAAAGTCACAGAAGATGTAAATCACAAGTTTTTTATAAACTCAGAATTTATAGTTCGTAGTCGATGATGAAATTGGGCATTTCATCTGCGAAGACTATAACGTATCAACTAAGATGATTTGTCTTGATCATGGAAGTGGAGACTTCTAGTTGATATGTTGATATGTTTTAAGAGTTAAGAAATATTGAACAGGACCGCTGTGAGATTTATTATTCTCCTAACGACTGTCAAATGAATAATAAATCTCACGACTTCTATTTGCATGAACTCTTAATCCTGAGAGAATAATGGACCTGATCATGAGGTGTAGGTTGCTTTGATATATTAGGAGTGAGATCTAAAGTGACAGTCAAAACCTCAGTATGTTGGGCAGCCACATTTAGTGTTGATGGAACATATATTCTCAAGATGGAATTCATAGTCTCTTGATGGAGATATAAAATATTCTCTTGAGATAAGTTTAATGGGTTCAGTTATTCAGAGAGTTAGGCCTAACCACTTTAGTAAGAAATTACTAAAGTATATATTTATGAAATTGGATTTCATAAATATATAATGAATAACTTTAAAGAATTAAACCGGGTACTCAAGGATAAGATGTAGTAATTTACAAAGTGGCAGTCTACATTTATGATTTTGTGTTACTACGAATATTTTATGAAGGGGTTGCATGTATAATAAAGTCTTGGGATATAATTTATTAATAAGGCCTAGAGTGCAATTATATTTATATAGTGGTATTAAATATAATTAATGGTAACTTTGGACTTGTCAAGAGTTGACGGAAAAGCCCAAGGCCCATCGGAGCTAGTGTCTTATTGGTCCCTTTTGGTCCCACTCCAAGCCACACACTAAAGCCCAATTGGAAAGGCCCAATAGGCCAGCCCAATTAGATAATCAGTTAGTTATAAAGGAAAAAACATACAGAATTTTTATTAGTGAAAAAAGAAAATAAGAAACTGTGTGTGAGACACACTTTCATTTTTCCTTTGAAAAACTGATTGAGAGACCACACATCTTGGGCGTAAAGTGGAATTGGAGTGAAGATTAAAAGTGTTCCCAAGTGCTTCTAATCTTTGTTTTGAATTTCTCCACACCAAGGTACGCTATCTTGTTCTTAAATTCTGAAATTTACATAATGCACGTTATCAATCATGAATGAAATAGATCCTTATTTGTTGCTTCCGCTATGTGTTTTGTATGAGATACAAAACCAGAATTTTTCCTTCATTTCTGTCAACTCTTGACAATTCTAAAATTACCATTATCTATATTTAATACCACTATATAAATATAGTTTCACTCTAAGCCTTATTTATAAATGATATCCCAAAACTTTATTATACATGCAACCCCTTCATAAAATATTCGTTGTAATACAAAGTCATAAATGTAGACTGCTACTTTGTAAATTACTACGTCTTAGTCCTTGAGTACCCGGTTTAATCCTTCAAGTTATTCATCATATATTTATGAAATCCAATTTCATAAATATATACTTTAGTAACTCCTTACTAAAGTGGTTAGGCCTAACACTCTGAATAACCAAATCCATTAAACTTATCTCAAGGGAATATTTTGTATCTCTGTTAAGAGACTATGAATTCCATCTTGAGAATATATGTTCCATCAACATTAAATGTGATTGTCCAACATTAAATGTGGTTGCCCAACATACTGAGGTTTTGACCGTAACTTTAGATCTCACTCCTGATATATCAAAGCAACCTACACTTCATGATCAGGTCCATTATTCTATCAGGATTAAGAGTTCATGCAAATATAAGTCGTTAGATTTATTATTCAATTAACAGTCGTTAGGAGAATAATAAATCTCACAGCAGTCCAGTTCAATATGTCTTAACTCTTAAAATATATCAACATATCAACTAGAAGTCTCCACTTCCATGATCAAGACAAATCATTTTAGTTGATATATTACAGTCTTTACAGATGAGATGCCCACTTTTATCACTGATTACGAACTACAATTCTGAGTATACAAAGAACTTGTGACTTATATCTTCCGTGACTTTTCACATAAATCACACACTATGCATCTCATGGACTATATGATAATGTCCAATATTCATGTTACCTTTATTTTTAGATAATAATAAAACAACTTTATTAATTACAATATTAAGTCATACATAATGTCATACATAACCTCATACATAATATCATACATAGCATCATACAATAGGATTTAAGGGCACTAATCCTAAAACAAGTGGCTATGTTCGTGATCCATGAAACTTCTACAAGTTGCCTTACTCGACCGCTATCTATTCAACAAAAAAAAAATGGAGCATTTGGGTAAACTAATTCCTGAACTGTGACATCTACAAGCAATGGGAAACATCAACTACTCACACATATGCCATAAGCACCACGCATTCTCGGGGGGCTAATGTTGATACCCATTTTCGTGACACATTTTGTGCAAGCCCAATTCAACCAAGCTCAACTTCCTTGTGGACTCATTCATGTATTATATTTTATTTTATTCTTTTAACCATGGCCCAAGCCCATGTAACTTATTGGAGAAATTAAGAAAGTGTGGTTTGGAGAGTATAGGTCAGTTCCTTTTAGTCCTTTTGCATGAGCCCAGCCCATGCGTGCTACCCAGTGGGTAAGGGACACTTGTAGCACCTCAAACTTATGGAGGAGGTCTTCTACCCAAAAGTTCCACCTCAAAAGAGCTTTTATGCTCAGGGGGACTATGCCCCTAATATTCAGCCTAGCTCCATTTTCCACACCAAAACACAGCTAACCCTAAACTAATTAGCTAGCCTATTGTAGCGACCAAATACAGCTATCAAAAGCCTACAATGACAAGGAAACAATAGCTAATGGAGTCAGCCACTTTATTTCCAAAATCGTTCTAAAAGCATGCTAAACTCTTCTCTAAACAAAAGCAACCCAAGCCAAAACACCAAATTAGTCAAAAACAAACCAAGTTCAATACAGTCACTTAAAAGTCTCCTCTATTAACCAAAAAAGTCACTTAGAGCACCCCAAGTTCAATACAAAAGGCCCCAATCAAATTCAAAATAAATAAACCAAGTTCTACCCACATACCTGAAACTTCAAAGCCAAAACCCATTCAGCCAATCAACATTCTCACAATTCTAAACCTTAGGCGTAGAAATATGGGTACATGGGAACCTTCCCTCTCTTCCTCACAACCTCTCTCAATTTCCTCTTCTCGGAGATTGTGGGTCGAAGTTTCAGACTTGTTGAACCACGTTTTCCCCATAGAGCTTAAACTTGAGAGCCAAAACCCACTGAGCCAGGAAACATTCTCACGATTCTAAACCTTAGGGATGGAAATATGGGTACAGGGGAACCTTCACTCTCTTCCTCACAACCTCTCTCAATTTCTTCTTGTCGGTGACTGTGGGTCGAAGTTTCAAACCTGCTATGTTTTTATGCTTTTTCTGCACTTTTGTTATTAGCATTTTGATTCTCTATTGTCAAAGCACCATTAGCCTTTGTTTTCTATACATTGCAAATTTTGGGCTTAATTCTCCACAAATAAACACTTCTAAAGAACCCAAGGGGAGATTTGGGCTAATATCACATCTTTGGCCCCTGTCGCAAAAACGTCGCCGACAAGGATCGACAATAGTTCTCCTATACCTCATAAGATCGACAATAGTTCTCCTATACCTTGTAGGATCGACAATAGTTCTCCTATACCTTCATAGGATCAACAATAGCTCTCCTACCTTCATAGGATCGACAATAGCTCTCCTACCATCATAATATCGGCAATAGTTCTCCTCTACCTTGTAGGATCGACAATAGTTATCCTATACCTTGTAGGATCGACAATAGTTCTCCTATACCTTCATAGGATCGACAATAGTTCTCCTATACCTTGTAGGATTGATAATAGCTCTCCTACCTTCATAGGATCGACAATAGTTCTCCTATACCTTCATAGGATCGACAATAGTTTTCCTTTACCTTGTAGGATCGACAATAGTTCTGCTATACCTTGTAGGATCGACAATAGCTCACCTACCTTCATAAGATCGAAAATAGTTATACTATACCTCATAGGATTGACAATAGTTCTCCTACCTTTATAGAATCGACAATAGTTCTCATATACATTGTAGGATCGACAATAGCTCCCTCCCTTCAAGGGATCGACTTTAGTTCTCCTGAACCTCATAGGATCGACAATAGCTCTCCTACCTTCAAAGTATCAACAATAGTTCTCCTATACGTCATAGGATCAACAATAGCTCTCCTACCTTCAAGGAATTGACCTTTGGATCGACACTCGATTTTGCACCCACGATTTAAATAAGGAAGATGACTGGAATGACCACCCATGTACCCCAAAAATCATGATTGCATTACATGCCTCAATTTGTTCTCACATTACATGCATTAATTTATTCATTACATATCAAAAAAATGATCTTGATATTCTAACAGTCGCAACGCTGTGTCCAATTTCCAAATCGAACCATCGGATCGAAAGATATCGCATGATCAAGTTTGCACAGTCTGCATGCATTGTATGGGGTGAAGCTGATCACGTGTGATTAATTGAAATTAATTTTGATTGGTTAATGATTGAAATTAATTAAATGAATTTATGTGACTGGTGGAATATTTTTCTTAAAGTGAGATTTGTTGCATGGGATTAAAACAAATAAGGTGATAATATCTAAAGACTGGATAATTAGGCTTTTGGGATAGTTATATTCAAAATAATTATTTTAAAAGTCATAATTATCACTTTGGAGTGAGGTTTATCATGAAAATAACTCTAAAATTCGTCCAAATACAGTCTTAGAGTTGGAAAACACTTCAAAAACGTGCTAATCAAGTAACAAATTTCAAATTCACGTTCAAACTAGGCTATTTTTGGAAAAGTTGTAGAGAATCAAATTTCCCTTCCGCTGTCAAAATTTCAACTTAATCAAAATTTTGAGTAAAGAGATATGATCAAAATACGAAACTAGTTTTGATTTGAAAAATCAGCTTACTCTTATCCAAATCTTCTTTTCTTTAGGATTTTCCCCCATACGTTTTTTGCTGATTTTTTCCAGCATTCCAACCTCTATAAATAGGGGATGCCTCTCAAAATTTTGGGGATTCTTTTTACGCTCAAGGAGGGAACCCTCTTGACACTTTTCACCCTCTAGAGAAACACCTTTTTTTCTACGCTCTGAGAGGCACATGTTTTGAGGCTTTCAAATTATGGATACTTGCTGATCCTCTCTGAGATTTGCTGCTGAAATTAGGGTTTTTAAGTTTCAAAGATAACTAAATAAGTTTCTTTGAACCCTAAAAAAATCCTCTCAAGAACAAGGAGTGCTAATGCAAGAGGTTGTTTCCATCACCCTATCCCTTTTTATGCTTCTTTTTTATGTTGATGAATGTTTTACCCATAACATGAATGCTTCGTAATTGTTTTGTTTAAAGCATGATTTTTTTTTATGTGATTGTCATAATCTCTTTCTTGAATGTCAATAATTTGCATGTGAACAATTCTTTTCCTTAAAATAAAACAGATAGATCTAATAGATGTAGATCTAACTGTTTTTTAATCAAAAAAACATATCTGCGTCTTTCTTAGCTGTAGATTTATTTTTCTCAATCAAAAAAACAGATCTACATCTTTGTTAGATGTAGGTCTGAATTTTTCTTAATCAAAACAGATTTGCATCTTTACGAGATGCATATCTGAATTTTTCTCAATCAAAAAACAAATCTACATCTAATAAAGATGTAAATCTGAATCTTTCTTAATCAAAACAAATTTGCATATTCCTTAGATGCAGATCTGAATTTTTCTCGAATTAAAAATTGATTTGTATCTTTCTTAGATACAAATATGATTTTTCTCACATATGCAGATTTTTGAAATAAAGAAAAAGATTAAACCTGATGGTGTTTGTTTTATTTAAATTCATGTTGCATAAATTTAAATTATGAGTGAAACACTCTTCTTAAAAAATCCTTTTCATTTTTTTAACATATAAAAACAAATTTGATTTTTCTGTTATCAAAAACCATTTTATTATATTGTCACAACACAAATCTAAATTTTTATCTCCAAAAACCACTTTTTCTATATACTACAAAGCAGATCTGTTATTTTGACAAACCAACATCAAATTTCTTTCCATCACCAAAACAGATCTGATTCTTTTTAAAAGAAGAAATTTCATTCATAAATAAATTTGTGTTATTTTTTTTCACACGCTCAACATATCATTCATGAAAAGCATAAAATGGTACATTGGTCACAAGAGTCTAAAAGACCAAATTCTGTCTTGGCAAAATAGGTGCCTAACACCTTCCCATTCCGTAACCTAGCCTCCGGATTTAGGCCTTTGGCTAAATAGATCTAGTCTTGTCTTTATATATTTGGGTAGAATGTAACTAGGACAAAAAACCATGGATTTTTGGTAGATTGTAACAAGGACCCAAAGCCATGTAATGTTCAAATTTTCAAACATGTATCTTCTTTATTAAATCAATGATAGAGGAACAATTTAGTCTTGTATTTTGTCTTTAGTTTTTCTTATTTTTTGTACATAAAAAATAAGTGGCGACTCTATACCACTTACCCAAAAAGAGAGGTGCCCTAAAAAGCACTCCAAAATTCTCTCTTTTTTGAGAGGCACTTTTGAGGTCTCTCACATTAGTTAAACAAATATGTGTAAATAAATATAACGCGGAAAGTAAAGAACACAAAGATCTGATGACCCAAGAAAACCTAACCGGTAAAAAACCTGAGGAGAATTTAACCTAGCTATCTTCAAGGTAAAAAGCAGATCCATTAAGAAAGAATTGAATTTTGTACGATAAGGCTTAGACCACTAACATCCTATTCCCACCTCATGTGGAAAACTTATTACCACGACGACATGACAGCTCCGAATCCACGAACTACTTCTTTCCTTGATCTACTGCAACCACAAGCTTTCTTACTTGTGACTTTGAGACTCCACTCAAAGGTTTCAGATCTTCTTTAAGTTCTTTATGCAGCAATTGAAGTGATCATCAAGCTCTTGATATGAATCTTGATCTTGATAACCCTATATGTGTGTATGAAGGTAAACACCTCTAAATCTCACAAAAGATTCAACACACAACACTCAAAAGACTTCTAAAACGTAGCTAGGGTTCTTCCTTTATAAATGAAGTAAAACATAAAACCCTATACGTCAAACGGGCTTGGGGTGAATTGGAAAATCTGCATAAAAATAAATCTGCACGAGATTCGATCAATTGAGTCTAATTTTCGATCGATCGAGCCTTACAGATTTTGTCCAATAATTTCTGCAATCACTCAATTCCAATTTTACAATTAAACACACTTTGAGCCAGCCTAAACCTAAACTCTATCTTTTGATCATGATTTTCCAACACATTACATATTGAAGTTCTAATACATTAGTCTCTAAGGTCTTAGAACCTAACAATCTCCCCCTTTGACAATCCGTGACAAAACACATCAGAAAAATGAAATGCTCAAAGTTAAAAACAACCCAATTAAATTCAAAAAGCCTTAATTACAATTCAACCTAACTACTATTTATCAGTTGCTAATGTAGACAGCAGCCACGACTAGATTAACTTGTAAATTTTTGAAACACTCAACAAACACATAAACACATGTGTGGAAAATACAAGTAAACCAAAATTAAACTTCTTGATTTCACAAGACATAAAATAAAAGACTAATATCATGAATAACCTCACAAATATAAATCCATAATCAAATGTACCATATATGAAACAAGAAACAATAAACAAAACAAAATGAAACATAATGTCTCATAATATCTCCCCCTAACATATACTACCCATAAAAATAATTAAATCAAAGCCATAAACCAAAAATACATCAAGAAGCTCCTAGATACAATCTATAAACTCTAAAACTCCCCCTATGTGTATGTACTCCCCCTTTTTGTGACAAATTGCCAAAGGGCTATCAAGGATCATCATCAAAAGGTGGAGTAGAACCTCTAGCATATGGAGTAGAACCTCTAGCATGTGCCAAATCTGCTCATAAGGCCGCAACCACATTAAGCAAATCCAACAAAATCTGTCCATGTGCCACCTGAACAGTCACAACCATATCCAAAGTAGCACGGATAGAGGCGTCGCTCAATGTAGAAGGAGGAGGATCCATGGCAGTAGTGGGGTCTACATACGTCTCAGCAGAAGGATCATCTGAAAGAGGAGGCCTAGATGCATCACCTGTAGAAGACTCGACTCTAAGGCGTTTAGAGCTAGCTTTCAACTGAGCAACTCTTTGCCTAAGGAAGGTGGCACCTATAGGAGCTATGATATGGACAGGCTCGGATGTAGGAAAGTCATCTAAACCTAAATCTAACAAAATCCTATGAATGAAAACCGAGAAAAACAAACCATGAGATTTGGACTACTCCGATGAACCTCAACTAATGAGCTAAAGAAAAGAGATGGAAAACTCATAGGAGCATCAGTGACGAAAGCGTACAAAAACACACATCTCTCAATGGGAATAGTATGAAGGTGAGAGATCGGCCAAATACTATGACAAGAAATCCGGAAAAACAAATAATTAAGCTCAGTAAGCTCATGGGAAGTTATACGAGGATCAATACCCCATATAATGGAAGTACTAGTGATGAGTGACATAATGTCATCAAGGGGAGGAGACTCTGTGTAAGGGTACACGGGCTGCTGTACCAAAGGTACACCAAGAGCAGAGGCCACTACCTGAGGAGTAATGACATACTCTTCACCCCTTATCCAACTCTTCACAAACTGAATGTTGGAATCATTAGAGTGGACAGAGAGGTACGAGTAGAACTCTCTAATCAAAGCAGTCGGAGGAGGATGCTCGACATCCAAAAGAGGTAACCAACCCCTACGCTCAAAATTCCTCCGTATCTCCCTATCAAGCTCATCTAAATTGACCCTATACTCAGCCCACACAGACCTAAAGATGTTTAGTTTCTCATAGGTTTCTTAACACTTAATGGTTCTAAACCTATCACTCTGGAACTCAGGGGTAGAAGGAATGGTGGTTTTCTTATTGGCTCTAGTTTTCCTAACCATGATGCTAAGGATTTAGAATGAAAGGAAAATAGAAAACAAAGAAAAAAAAACCAAGGGTAGACTATATTAGAGAGGGTTAGAGCACAAAAAATCCCAATAAATATCAATCTATATGATGCATGTAATGAATGCACATATGATGCATGCTCTAATGCATTGCTCTAATGCATTGAAATTTGTTCAATTTTACTTTAGAAACCATCAATTGACTTAAACGTAGAGTTTTAGTCCAAAAACCTTAAATTTGAAAAACCCAATTTCAAAAAATTGAACCAAATTGATCAATAACCACTATAGTAGTTAAAAAACATCATATAATGAGTTAATCTATCATTTACACAAGTCAATTTCACAAATTTAAGCCCAATTGAACAAAATCCTCAATTTCACAAAGTTTCAAGCCCTAGAATTTCAAATTTTTCTTGAAACACAATTGATCAAATTAATGCATGAGAATCATGTTTATATCATCTAAGAACAAAAACCCATTGATTAAAAATGATTAAAAACAAATGATATAAACAAAAATCCCTAAAATGCTTGGTTTGAAATTTTCAAAAAAAAAGCATGAAAATGCATCATTCATGTGATTTAATTGAAAAAGAAAGGGTAAAAGAGACTTACTAGTGCTTGAGGACAAAAACCTTGGAGAAATTTGTGGAAGAAAACGACAAAAAATGCCTAGATTGGATCGGTCGAAGAAAAGGAGTGAGAAAACTTTTGAAAAAGGTTTGAAAAGTATGAAGAAAACGTTTGAAAGATCTTTTTAAAATACTCACTGTTCAAATTTCAATTGATCGAAATTGAGCTTTGATCGATCGAAAAATAGATTCGATCGATCGAGCATCAATCGAGCACCAATCAAGCCAGGTAGATACAAACCAAATTTTTTATCGCAATTTCGATCGGTCAAGCAATTGCTTTAATCGATCAAAAATTTGGAATTTTGAAAATTTTTAAAAACTAAGAAAGTTTTATCTAGAAAACACTCAAACCACTTTTTTTCATGAATGAAATGCATGAGTATGAGTTAGTTTTTCAAAAACACTTGAATTCAACCCAAATCTTCCTAAAACAAGATTTTCACACTTTTGTCCCCAAAACACAAAAAAATTAAACATATTTTGCATCAAAATCAAAGAGCATATAATCTTGGATGGCCAAAACAAATTCACACAGAATCATGTACTAAGTTTAGCAAATAATAACTTGTGTAGTGTGTGCAACTAGTCATAGCTTGAGATACATGTGAGGTGATATGTAAATAGTAATTAATCACAATTTCCACAATGTTCATCATATAAGTTTGAAAGAGACTATCACCTAAAGAGTTACATCATATAACTCTCATATCTCCTAGAAAACAAGCTTGCAATCATGTAAGTTTCTTTTTATTTTGCCTCATAATGTACATACCAATTTTATTTCATTTTTAAATTGATATTTAAGCCAGATAATGTACACATCAATTTTATTATTAATCCGAGGTTACACCTTATTTCTTTTTGTACATGTACTACACTTTCTCGAGTACAAAATCTTAAAATATGCACTAAGGTGTTCATGATTGGCTAGTAAACAGTGGTGAGATGGTTATTTATGCCTTTTTCATTAAGTTTTAGTCCTAACAATCAAAAGCATGTGACTTCAAAATCAAGATCATGTGATCAAAAACTATAAACAACTCCTACACAACATGCACTACATAGCTAAAACTAGAAAAGTGCAGTAAAATAAGCTCATCCAAGCTAAACAAGGTACACAAGCAAGTTCTGTACGGATAATAGGCCAACCTTGATTACAAATCCAAAATATATGATACAAAATACATTTTTCTTTCCCTTTTTTTTAAACAAAAACAAAAGCAACCTATCATGAAATGCATGAATGTAATGCAATGCAATCCAAAAAAAAAAAAAAAAAAAATAAAAGAAAAATGGTCAAAAAAAGTATTGAGATGAAGCACAAGGATCATGTTAGAAAAACTCAATTAGATTGAGCATTTTGCATCCACAACTTCTTTGATGCAACTTTGGATCTAGAGTTATTATTCACATTAGAATGATGAGCAACTCCAAAATTGGTATAAAGGTTTAAAGCCTTTACCAATTCACCAATAAGTACCATAGAATCTTGTGCTTGAGGCACAAGTACTTTTGGCTTATTTGCTCTCTTTGCAACTTGCAATTTGAAACAGTTTGGGCGAGTATGCCCAGCCTTTCTACAAAAATGACAAACCCACAAAGGTCTATCATGCTTCTTATCCTTAGGGAGGTTAGGATTCTTAGACTTAAACTCTTTAAGATCAACCCTAATCTTCCTAGGAGGTGAAGTAACTTCTACTGGTTTGACAATCTTACTCTTGGGAGGCTTAGAAGAAGGAACAAAGTTTATGGAATGGGTTTCAAACACCAAGATGCTATCTACAAAACCTAGACCAGTTTTGTCTAAGGGAGACTTTTGAATACTCAACATGTGATCAAGTTTAGAACTAGCAAACCTATTTGTTTGTTCTCTAGCAACAGATAATTCTAGTTCCAAGTTCTTAATCTTATCAAGCAATAACATGTTTTCAATTTTCACCTTATCAATCAAAGTATTAGCATCAAGAAATTTCAACAATAAATCTTTCTTATCAAGTTCAAGGGAGGTAATTTTCTTTAAACCTAAGTCAACATTCATTGCATCCTTTATAGCAACCTTGCATAGCTTATTGAAAACTTCTTGCAAATCAGCACATTTAGAGAGTTCCCCATCAGAAGTGTTCTCTTCAACCATCATCAATAAGGTTAAGGTTACAACCATAGCTTTACCCTTCGAGCCTTTTTCCTTCCACACCTTGGAAGAATCTTACCTTTGTGCGAACCCTTGAACCGGCGGCGAGGGGGAAGAATTGCAACCGTTCAAGTTCGAAAGGAATATAAGGGCTTTGAGAAGATCTCCAAGAGGAGCAAGAGAGGATGGAAACTGATTCTAGTTTCTTGATGAGATCATACTGTTGGTCTATTGAGTG
This sequence comes from Castanea sativa, assembly GCF_040712315.1. Lineage (NCBI taxonomy): Eukaryota > Viridiplantae > Streptophyta > Magnoliopsida > Fagales > Fagaceae > Castanea > Castanea sativa. Next base: position 45,995,739 of record NC_134013.1, read on the forward strand.
GCTAGCCACTTATAGCAATTTGGTTAAGTATGTCCAGTTGCTCCACAGTGATGGCAAAGATGCTGCTTCTTCTGTTTACACTTTTGGATATTACCCTTCTTAGCCCTAAGGTTTTTAGTGTTTTTCTTAACAAGCTTAGGGGGTGTTCCTAAGATAGATTTACCATTGTTTATGTTCTCACTAGTTAAAACAGTTTTCACATCATTATTCACAGATTCTATATTATTAGTAGGAGAAACAAAAACAGTAGTACTAGAGGAAGCAATATTAGGAGAAGAGAAATCATATCCTAAACCGGTTCGATCAGAAGTAGATTTATGAAGGCTGAGCATCTCATTAAGCTTTGCACTTGAGGTCCTCTCCAGCTGAGCTCTAACTTGGAACAGCTCTGCCTCAAGCTTCTTGGTCTTCTCAGCTAAGAAATTATTCTCAAATCTTAGTGCTCCAATAGTCTGATTAGCTTCATCAAACTTTGTGGAGATTTCTTCTCATTCAAGCTCCACATCACTGAGCTTCTTAGTGACCAACCAATACAACTTCTCACGCTTTTCCTAGACCTTGTATAATTTTGCATAGGCTGTATGGATGTCGTCTTACTCATCCATCTTTTTAAACTTAGACTCCACCAAGTCCTCTTCTTCATCCACATCTTCAACAATCCCCTCAGTAAGATTTTAGTGGCAGTGAAGGCATTCAAGATTCCATCATCCTCATTTTTCGAATCATCCTTAGGTTCAGTGTCGCTCAATGTAGCAGCGAGTGCCTTTCTTTTTCCAATGGTCTTGTTTCATGTGTCTAAAGCCTTGACACCCGAAACACTTGGGTCCTGAGGGAACAATGTATTGACCACCATCCCTAACATCTTTCTTCCCTTTGTCTTGGCTCTTAAACTGAGAAGAACTAGATTGCCTACGGTCCTTGTCGAAACCCTTTTCATTGGCATTCTTCGTGAACTTTTTGAATTGACTTGTGATGTAGGACTTCATTTTAGAATCTTCATCATCTGAAGACTCATCCGTGTCACTGCTTTTGGGCATCAGTGCCATGCTCTGGCCCTTACTTGATTTCCCAATCCTTGTCAAACCCAACTCATAGGTTTGCAGATTACCAACCAGCTCCGTCAAAGGAATTTTTTCAATGTCCTTTGATTCCTCAATTGTGGTGATCTTGGCATGAAATTTCTCGGGTAAAGATTTGAGCACCTTTTTAACAATCTTGGGTTTGGGAATGGTTTCCCCAAGATTAAAGGTTGAGTTCACTATGTCCTTAAGCTTAGCATAGAACTCATCAAACGACTCATCCTCCACCATCTTGATTTCTTCGAAGCTTGTAGTGAGCCCCTGAACCTTCGAATCATTGATAGCCTTGGTTCCCTCATAAGTTGTCTAGAGAATGGTCCATGCTTCCTTGGCAATTTCAGTAGAGGATATCTTCTTAAACTCCTCATTCATGATCGCGCTGAATAAAGCATTCAATGTCATGCTGTTGAAGTTAGCCGCCTTGATCTTAGCATCATCCCAATCAGCTGGCACTTCAATGGCTTGGTCCAACCTATCTCCACAGTTTGCCACACTTTCTCATCTAATAACTGCAAGAGAACCCTCATGCGTACTTTCCAATATGCATAGTTAGTGCCATCAAATAAAAGAGGTATAATAAGAGACTGTCAAATCCATGATAAACAAGGGTCAATGGATCTTACAGCAAAGATTAACCCTAATTAGAGTGTTCCTACTCTGATAACACTTGATAGACCAAGAATGTATTAACCCCTTGTGATAAATTAATTGATTAATTAGCTAAGTTAATTAATTAATCCAATTAACATGCAAAACGTATGGTAGCATAAAAAATCACCAACTAAGTAATATGCAACTAAAAATAAAGTTGACATGGTGATTTGTTTCTAAATTGGGAAAACCACCAAGGCAAAACCCCACTGGGTAAATTTAAGGTCACCACTCACGAGAATTCACTATTATCACAACAAGCGGTTACAAGTAAAGGAATCTTAATACCTTATACCAACCTACAGTTGAACCCTTACCCCAATACACAATTGGACTTGTTCTATAGTGACAATCTCTCCTTTTCAATGCAATGCTCCAAGTACGTGACTAACCAATAAATGCGTAGATCCCATTATGCGACTTACTCACCAACTTAAAAAAGATGTTGGCTGCAAATTTCTTCAGTTCATCAACACGATGAAGATCTCGAAACTCTTTGGTCACAAAACCCAACGGCGTACAAATGCAGTAGCTTCTTCAAGAGAAAGATGAACTATGGCAAATTCTGTCTCCGGTCACAATTTGCATGGACAAAACTTTGCTCTACACTTGCGCAACCTTTGACGGCCCTTAAAATAATCCTTATATATGTTTAGGGTTGTGAGAAAAGAAAGCCTAAACATGTAAACATAGATTGGAGTGAAATTAGATTTGAAAAAATGATTTTCATAAATCTCAATAGATAGGTTATCTATCGAGTAACTGTCGAGCATCGGGCTAAACAAGCCTTTTAAACCTCAATAGATGCTATCTATCAAGTTAGTTGTCAAGTTTTAAAATCCAACACTTCTTCACTTATTTCTTGAATAGATTTGCATGGCTTCAATACTTGAACGTGAACTCTTATTCCTTGAAGTATTAAACACATCCTAGATTTACCCTATTATAAGTAAAGTGCATTTTGTCAAAAGATTAGCAAATTCTAAATAACATATGTTCCTAACATCATTCACGTATGTCCTAATAGGTTACAAGAGAGTGACTATGTTCCATGACAATAGGGGTCAAGGATCAACTCTTAGATCAAAAGATCTAAACACTAGAGCTAACCCGCTCTAATACCACTTGTAAAGTTTTAGACCCCGTAACACAATATGTTTAACCTAATATTAAGCCAAGTTGATTAATAAGTTTGTTAATTAAAACTAAGTTAAACAATTATGTGTAAATAAATATAATACGGAAAGTAAAGAACACAAAGATTTGATGACTTAGGAAAACCTAACCGATAAAAAACTTAGGGAGGATTTGACCTAGCTATCCTCAAGGTAAAAACAGATCCATTAAGAAAGAATTGAAGTTTGTACAATAAGACTTAGACCACTAACATTCTATTGCTACCTTGTGTAGAAAACTTACTACCATGACCACGTGATAGCTCCGAATCCATGAACTACTTCTTTCCTTGATCTACTACAACCACAAGTTCTTCTACTTGTGACTTTGAGACTCCACTCAAAGATTTCAGATCTTCTTTAAGTTCTTTAAGTAGCAACTGAAGCGATCATCAAGCTCTTGACATGAATCTTGATCTTGATAACCCTATGTGTATGTGTGAAGGTAAGCACCTCTAGATCTCACAAAAGATTCAACACACAACACTCAAAAGACTTCTAAAACATAACTAGGGTTTTTCCTTATATATGTGAAGTAAAACATAAAACCCTATATGTCAAACAGGCTTGGGCTAAATTGGAAAATCTGCAGAAAAATAAATCTTCACGAGATTCAATCGATCAAGTCTAGTTTTCAATCGATCGAGCCTTGCAGATTTTGTCCAATAATTTTTACAATCACTCGATTCCAATTTTACAATTAAACACACTTTGAGCCAGCCTAAACCTAGACTCTATGTTTTGATCGTGGTTTGCCAACACATTACATATTGAAGTTCTAATACATTAGTCCCTAAGGTCTAAGAACCTAACACTACCTAATGTGGTTCTCTGCCTTTATTTTGTTTTGTGTTATACTATGAGATTTTTTTTTTTTTTTATCTTGTTAAATGCTTTGATATATTATTCAATTTTTTTCAAAAAATTGGTTTGATTTGATGGAATAAATTTAATTGTGATTTCAATTATATTTTTATTAATAAAATAGGTTTCATTAAAAAAATTGTACTAGTTGTAGGTCAAATTAACAAAAAGTAGAGTTTTATGGGGTGGGGTGGGGCTTCGCGTGACACTAAGGGGTGGGGATGAAGTGAGAAAGTTTTCCCTGTCATGCGGGGCGAGGCGAGGATGGGGTAAGACAAAACCATGCAAGGCAGGGACGAAGACCCCATCCTTCGACCCTGCCCTGCCCCATTGCCATCCCTAGGTATAACAAATAGCTTTGTGGTTGAGTTATGGGGTCTCAGAGATGGGTTAATATTATGCTGCAATTTAAATATCTCCTCTCTTATTGTAGAACTTGATGCAAAAGCTTTTGTGGATGTCTTTCACTACTTAAATTATGAGAATAATGTAGTCTCTCTTATATTGGAGGATTGCAAGTAGCTGGTGTCCCAATTTCGCCGAATTTAGTTTAGGCATTGCTATCACCAAGCTAACCGTTGTGCAGATATGCTTGGTAGGATGGGTACTGATCAGGACTTTGATTTTATCTCTTTTAACTGTCTGCTTGTGGACATTATGAGTGTTTTTTTGAGGAAGACCTCATTGGCATGCACTCTAAGAGGCTTTGCCTTGGACTTGATGTAGTTCTTTAGTTTGTATAAATGAATAGCCTGTTTACCAAAAAAAAGAAAAAGAAAATTATGCTGCCAAGATCTACACTTCTTGCAGTACAATAGTGAAATCATAAAAGCCTTGGTTTTAAGGTTTTTACTAATAGCTATGCAGTAATATTCCCAAATATTTGCTGCAATGGAAAGTCCTTCCAAAGCAAATATGAATGTGGGCATACATCTCATGCACTCAGATATAGTACATTGAGATTTCAAAACCCCACATCCATATCCATACCCCCCCCCCCCCGCCCCCCCAAAACAAAAACAAAAAAAAACCACAACCATTTCTGCTTTGCAAGACCCCACTCAAATGCTGACTGTGAAACAAAAACAAAAACAAAAACAAAAAAGGAGTAAAACCTAATACAGCCAATTAAGTCAAACAAAGAAGAAAGACGTAAAACCTTATATTGACATAAAAGATAAGATTAATTTTATCTTTTTCAAAAACTATAAAATTAAAAAATGGCTAATAAAAATAAGAATAATTATATTTTTTAAAAATAATTAAATTTAAAAGTGAAAATATTCAAGTTTTTAAATTTTATTGAAGATTGTAAAGTATTGTATTTGAGTTTTACTCGATAATAAAAAAGATGCTACGTCCACAACATTTTTACAATATTTCTACAACAAATCAAAGGTGGTTAGTTGATATTAGTTCAAATTTGAATATAATACTAAGATTACTGTTTTGTCTCAACAATAACAATCAATAACAACATGTTATTTAAGATTTGTTATAAAAATGTTATGAACATATCATTTCTCAAGGATGAGGCTTAGGTCTAGTGTATGTCGTGCATTGGACCTTTTTCTTTTTTTTTGAAAATGTGAACCTATTAAGACAGTGACATGTGTTAAAAAATAAACACATATTATAATCTCAACGTGTGCAATGCAACTAAAGATTGGTCCAAACCTCGCCCATTTCTCAATTACCAAATAATCATCCAAAAAGGCAAAACATACAACTCATTAGGGGTGTGCAGAAAACCCACCAACCCGCCAAACCCGACCCATCCCGCCGAGTTGGGTCGGTTTTTAGGGCTTGGTGGGTTGGGTTGGGTTATAAAAAAAAAATTTTGTAGCGGGTCGGGTTGGGTTTGGGTCATAAAATTACAAACCCGACCCGACCCGACCCACCCATATTTTAATATATATTTAAAATATATTATATATTTAATAAACTTTTTTAAAGTTAAAACCCAGCTGTAGAGCACTTCATCAATTCCTACAAACATATATAATATAAAACCATATTACTTTCTTTAATATATATTTAAATATTTTATATAATTAATAAAAAAAATATGGGTTCAATTTAATAATAATAATAAAAAAAAATGTCCAACTCATGAGTTTAACCCGACCCACGTGGGTTGGGTTGAACACATGTGATGGGTTGGGTTGGATCAAATTTTTTTGACCCACCATGATGAGTTGGGTCAAAAAATTCTCTCAACCTGACACATGCAAACCCCTCCAACTCATCATATAAAATCAAAGTATCGCGATATAATACGATAAATTGGGAGCGGGAAAAGTGGTAAAAGTGAGAGTAATCGTGGCGGTCGTGGTGGTAATGGTCTTGGCCTTTTGGCCGTTAATAGTGAACCTCTCTCTCTCTCTCTCTCTCTCTTTCTTTCTCTCTCACACACAGAGCCGTGCTAAGAGAAAGAGAAAGAGGGAAAAAAAAAGTAAAGTTGTGTTGTTGTTGTTAATCTTTAGAAGTGTTTGTTTTTTGTTTTGAGAAGTAGTAATACTAATATTATTATTATTATTATTATTATAAGTATTCGGGTTTACTTTGGTGGGTTGGTTTCATTGTTTGTGATTGTTGTTGTTGTTGATGTTATAAACTAGGACACTCTATCTCTTGCTTCGTTTCAGCAAATAGAAGAAGGGAAGCAAGGAAAAGATTGCTGCTTTCTTCTCTTGCAGAAGATCCTATTTCCATTCTTGTAAGCCTCTCTCTTTTTTCTCTTTCTCTTTCATGTAATCTCTCTCACATGGCTGTCATATACTTATTGTTGTTTAATGCTTCTTCTTTTGTTCATTCTAGATGACACCTTTTACAACTACTCCCTCTCTCTCTCTCTCTCTCTCTCTCTCTCTCTCTCTCTGCATTTTGAAATTCTTGGGGTTTTGTGTCTGATCTGGGTTTTGCTGCCACCTTGGTCCTCTCCTTTTTTTGGAATAGAGATATATACACACACACACACACACACACACACAAACACACTCTCTCTCTCTGGGTTGCTTTCAGTTTTTATGGTCTTTCTGGTTTTACACAATTTCATCGTGGTCCATAGTCTGTGTAACTTCTCAGAAGTTGCATTTCTAATTTGGGTGTGCTCTCACTTTCGTCTCTCTCTTTTTTTCTCAAATCTTTGTCTCTTACTCCAAAAAAAAAAAAAATTGTAGCTTTTTGCTTCCTGGATTTTTTTTTTTTTAATATTTTTTTTGGCTTTCAAGTGCTATCTACTAGAGCTTCCCATTTTAGATTAAAGGCACCTCCACTTCTTAAATCATTGTTTTCCCTCTGTTTTGTTGTTTTTAAACTTTAAATTCCTATTTTTCTTTTGTGCTTAATGGTCCATTATTTACTTTGATGCAGCTTTGGTAGTACTCTTTTGACTGGTGACCATGGCTCCTTTATTGGGTTTCTTCTAAGTTTTAATTACTCTTTCCGTACTATATGCGTTCTACTCACATGTGTTAGTATTTTCTGCCAGTGCTAGTTGGGTTCTAAATGTTCTGATATATGCTTGTATATTTTTTTCGTATTATTTGGTAATTCATTTTTTTGTCTATCTTTTGGTTGCTGAAAAATACAGGAAATATAAAGAAAATCTTTAGAATCCGTATGTTTCTAGTTGTTTCAGTTCTAAAACAGAGGAGAAATCATTTATTAAACCTGTTGCGTGCAAAATAATGGAAAATGTAGGATTTATGATTTTTTTTTTTCCTTATATTCTCCTACATTTCTTTCAGCACCTAGAGGAATATCATCCGGTTTACTAGTTTGCCTTTTTTGGGTATTTTTTTCCCCTCAGTTGAATCCTTTTTTTTTCTTTCCATTTGACAATAAGGGTTTTATTTATTGCAGATTCCTATCATGATTTGACTGCAATAGAGGTATTTTCATAATTGTTTCTCTGGTTTTTGTAATTATTTCTATAATGTTATGCAGTGCAATTGATGGAACTAAATTTCTTAGACTTTGGTGAAGGATAATGAGACTGAACCCATGGTTGATTGGGATTTTAACTTATATTTCTTTTTAATAATTTTTTTTGGTGATTTGAAGGATGGGGGATCACTTTGTATTATTGGTGGATCGGTTACTCACTGAATCTACTCTTGAAGCTGCTATTGAGAGAGAAAAACTGTTGCAGCAAGCCATGCCCTCAGCAAGCAAAGATTATTTGAGTTCTTCCCACAGGATTGATTTCAATACCAGTTTATCTCCAAGTAAATTGGTAGAGTGTAAGATTTGCCATGATGAGGATGAAGAGTCAAACATGGAGACACCCTGTTCTTGCTGTGGTAGCTTGAAGGTCAATTAGTAGCTTAATTTGGCAATTACTCCTTTAATTGGAAATTTGAGAATGGGCCATTGGGAATTATATTGGTTGCATTTATAAAGATCTTTATAATACCTCTGGTCATTTTTAAAAATTCCCAGATAATTAAAACCTAATTAGTCTTATTTGTACTTATGTTTGTGACTATCTTATTAGCTAGTTTTTTGCTTTTTAGCTTTTATGTTCAGTTTTTTAAAACTTCACTTTTATTACTTTTTCTCATTTTTTTCAAAGTAAAAGTATACTTTAGCTCACTTTCAGCAAAAAGCTAAATATGTTGTGCATGATGACAAAAATGCTTTTTTATATTGATGCGAACGACTTCAATTTATTAAGAAGAAGAAGAAAACAGTACATCATGAGACACTAACTGCTCTAGGGAAGGAGGAATATCTCCTATCCAAGTACAAGAGCCTGATAAGTTCTTAGCATGTTGGGCTAACCTATGGGCTACTTTGTTACCACTTTGTGGCACAACAGAAAACATGCACTTGCTAAACCTTGTTGCTTGTAGTAAGGACCCTGAAATCAAGTTGCAGATACTAGAAGGTGGGGTGACTGAGCCCGTGAGGGAATGATAGACCACCATGGAGTCTCCTTCAAAGATTGCAGTACTAATACCCCGATCCCAAGCAAACCTCATTCCCTCCTCCATCGCCTTGGCTTCAATCTCAAGAGGTCCCAACAGAGCGTGGATCTTCATACTCAACGCAGCACGAACCAATCCGAGATGGTCCCTAATGACGACCCCAATTCCCACAGCCCACTGCCTTTCAAATACAGCACCATCAACGTTAATTTTGAGGCTTTGAGCCATGGAGGGTGAGGAAGAGCCCAGCCAACTTCAACTTCTGGATTCTTCGCCTGAATTCTATGATTCGCCAATTGAAACTCCGCCAAATAGTCCATAGTCCAGCTAGCAATAGCTGAGGCCGATTTACGAGTCCCACCTGTCCAAATTTCATTCCTATTGGACCAAATCCCCCATGCAATATTAAATAAATGAGCCAAAGCCTGAGCAGACCATTGCTTCACGTTCCGAGCATACCAGGCCAGATAGTGATTTTTTTTTTTTTCAAAAATGCTTATTTATACATTGATTTCCAACTGTTAAATACATTTTGGAATTTATTTTGTAGTTAACTCCTAATATTAACCTCCAAATTATGCACTCTGCATTCATGAGGAATTAGGATCATATTTGATTACGTGCTTCATGAAATGGGTTGCTAACCCTGTTTCAGACCTTCCAAGTGTATGGCATAATTATTAGGTTTTTTCCCTATTAGTTTGAAGATTTAGGTGATGTTCTAGGCAGAAGTCTCTTAGAGAAACTGGAAGCCAGACCAAAAATAGAAACATATGGCACCAATGAGAAACTTGGCTGGAATTTCTTTTATGCTGCATCATTTGCCATAGGATGATTGTAGATGATACTCAAACCAAAAAAAAAAGTTTTAAGTCTAATCTAAGGTTACGATTTTGACTAAAGATTTCTATTATTATGTTCTTAAGTGTCTGACTTACTAACACATGTTACGATATATTAACATTTAAGAAATTAAATTGGACTTTAATTATACCAATTTGTGTGTATTTACTTCTGGAAAATGTGGCAGCTACCTCCAAAAGAGAAACCATATCATGCATTTTTCTCTTTTGGTTTCACTATATCATGGGATATGTTTGTGGTGATTTCTTACAAGGAGTTCTGCCCACTTCTTAACTTCTCCCATGAATCAAATGTGACTGCTTTTCCTATTAATGAACCTTCATCTTCAATAAAATGTGGTAGTAAGCCGGTTCCATGGTTGTTGGTGAATTGTCTGGCTGAACAATTGTAAATATCAAGACGAATTCTTTTCAATTGGGTTACACCATGCATGAAATTATCTTTGGTGATTTGGTATTTAATTGATCATCAAGCAACCAAACTCACTAAAGAGTTGATTGGGATGCCATACTCTAGAAAAGGATTTCTTGTAATAATCTTTGAGCTAACTATGCCTTGGTGCGAGCATTGGTACACTATTAATCCTTGAATTTTGGCATATAATAATGGATGATTATCCTGGATGATGCTGTGAATAGTCAGATGAGGTTATTTTGGTGTTTGAGGGAGATGCTGACCACTAGTGTCGCTAGATGGTCTTTATTCTCCCTTCTTTTCTGGCATTTAAGTGTTCCTGCTAATTTAAGGTGGTTTCAAATGAATGACTAGTTTCCTGCTAATTTTTCATAATTTTGTAGTATGCTCACCGTAAATGTGTACAAAGATGGTGCAATGAGAAGGGAGACACTACCTGTGAGATCTGCCACCAGGTTTGCCTTTTTTTTTTTTTATAAGCTTGTTTCTGATTGAAATTATGTGAACCCTTTTTATGTGACTGATTAAGTTAGAGGGAATGGTCACTACTTTTTTCTTGCTTGAACTTGTCCGATTCTGCAGCAATTTAAGCCGGGTTATACAGCACCTCCTCTGTTTCACTATGCTGGTAGTCCAATCAACTTCAGGTATCTTTCACCTGTATGAACATATTTTTTAGCTGATATTCTCAATTTTGTGTTGGGTAACATAACTTGGATTTTTTGCTTTTACCATAATAATAATAATATAATCTTTTGTGGTACTTATCTCAGGGGAAATTGGGAGATTTCCAGAAGGGACCTGAACAACCCTCAATTTATAGCTATGGTTGCTACTGATCGTGAATTTCTGGACAATGACTTTGATGAGTATTCAGCTCCCACTTCAAGGAGCCTAATATGCTGCCGTTTAGTTGCTATAATTGTAATCTCTCTCTCTCTCTCTCTCTCTCTCTCTCTCTCTCGTGCAGGTGTGGTTTAAAAGTTAGCTGGTTGTTTTTTTGTTATTCGTGTAGTGATAAAACATTGGAAAGACTTCAGATCTATGGTCGGTTCTCTTTGTTCCAACAAAAATTAGACATCCACATCCTTCCATTTGTTATTTCTCATTGGAACACATTGGGGTACATATTATTTTGTGTGTAGAATGTTCCTGGAAAAAAGTTTTTCCAGCAAATATCTTGTATCAAAGCAACTGGAGAATTGTGAAATATATGATACCAACAACATTGAACTTGAACAACTTTAATAACCATAACAAAATTATGGATAAAGTACAAGATGAACTCTGTCACATGAAGGATGGTTTATAGTCACTAGCCACTTTAAACTGAGGTGATTAAACAGATTACTCTTTTGGATAGTCAACCTCAGCTGCTAAATAAACAGATGCTTTGTTGGTATGATTTATCCACAGGCTTATTGATCAAGCTTTGTAACCTTGTACAGACAAGTTATAGTCTTCTGACTTTCAGTTTCATATTATATTAATTTATTGATGTTAAATAATTCTCTTTCAAGTAAATTCCAATAATTGGTCATGTTTGATACTTTTAATATGTTACAAAACTTCTTCTCAAAAAGAAGAATTATATATATACACACACTATGAATTTTACTTTCCATTATACCAATCAAAGTTTTGGGACCAAGGCTTGGTTGTTGTTTTTCTTGTATTATTATGATAGTTTTAGGCTGACAAAGATCTTTCCATTCTTAATAACCAGGTTGGTTTTATCTTTTATTTGCAGTTTTTGGTTCTTCTGGTTTTACGTCATAGTCTGCCAATCATAATCAGTGGAGCTGGAGAATACTCATTAACATTGTTCACGGTATAGCTGGTTAAGACTCTTTAGTTTTATGAGAAAAGATGCAATTAGTAATGGTGAATAATAAATATCTAAAGTAGTTTTCTTTGTATTGCAGTTACTCATGTTGAGGACCATTGGGATTCTTTTGCCAATCTACATCATGGTTAGAGCATTCACTGCCATCCAGCGTCAAAGAAACCTTCAGGTTAGTGCTGTATCTGTTTTACTAAAGTATACTTTTAACCTTTAAAGTTTGGGATTGATTTCATTTTGGCTCTTTACATTTCAAAATTTTCATCTTTGCCATTTATGTTTGATTTAGTTTTCTGTTTGGCCTTCATAAAAACGAAAATGTTGAAAGTTAAATGACCAGATAGAAAAATAAATCAAAGGCCAAAGAAAGCAATCCGAAACTTTAAGGGTCAAAAATGTACTTTAGTCCTATTTTTTAATGCTTTGACTACATCTGGTTAAGCAGCGGGGACTGACTTTTACTTTCACAATTTTAACCATATCTTGAGGGGTGCACTTCTATCACTTTTATGAAGCACAAACTTCAAGCATTCATGGTTTTCAAATTCACAAACCTTTGAGTCCTAGATCTTCAACAAAATATATAATGCTCTATCATAAAAATTCATGCTGCTCTTTTAAATTTAGAAACTCTATTGTCATTAGCACTACTTTTTAAAAGTCTTTTAAAAAGCAATTGACCTCTGCAAAATAGAAAAATGTGGCTTTAAAGTTCAAATCACATCTAATGACTATGGACTTGTGACAACCATCACATGTGAAATTCAGCCAACTGATGCCCAAACACCCGTGCACCCATGCCGGGCCCACCCCCTGCCCCTGCATTTGGGGCAGGCATGGTGGGTTGAAAAAGTATAAATAAACAAAATAGAGAGGACAATAACCCAGAAGTTGCATCCAACATTATATGTTCTGACATATTGTCCTTATCAGTAGTTTGATTTAAGGACAATAATCTTTGAGCATTCAAAGACTTCGTTAGTGATAAGCAAACTATTTCTATTTACTTCAGCGATCATCGTGGAGAGTTAAAGCTAATATCAATTTTTACTCTATGAAAAAAATATTTATCCAAAATTGCTATTGGATAAAAGCTAATTGAGCATATTCTTACCAATATTAAAACTAGCCGATAAGTAGTTCAGAATATATTTTTTGTTGGAATTACGCTTTATTATTATTATTTTATTATAAATAGAAAACAGTACGTTTGGGAATGGTAGTTGAGTAGGTCTTACAACAACCCAAATACGGCTTATGGATGATAGATTGCTTCTAAAGTTAATTTAGTTGCATCATTGGCCTTGAGGCATGTGTCTACTATATCCTTTCTTTGGCATTCCCTTTTTGTCACACTTCTGGCATTTCTTACCTATATAGGCATACTGAAAGCCTATAAAGACTTTTTTTTTTTTTTTGCACTTTGGAAAACTTATAATTGCAAGAACTTGTAAAGAAAAAGTTTAGCATAATTATATTATTAAGTTCTAGGAAATGTTTCTTTTGCAAGCCTCAAGAAGCCCTTTAGAACTTCTTTGCATCTTGCATATTACACCATGTATATGATCCTTGTATTTAGTTAGCAAGCAGTTCACATATATTCCTTTCAAAATTAAAATTTTGATTAATTGTTTTCATTTAACCATGCACCAGGATCCTCCTTTCTCCCTTGCCACATCAGACGAGGAAAACAACTTACCACAGCATCAATCACGTGTTATTCATGTTCTGTAACTGCTGCAGCTACATATATCTTGCCTGAAAAATTCCAGAAGCACTCGTGAGTACGGATACATTTGCTTTGTGGGGTGTACCAAAAAGGATATCCACATTCAGATTTATAAAGCCAGGCTGAAGATAGTTGTAACCGCAGAAAGCTCTAATCCTTGGTGCAATAGTGCCACCTTTACCTAATATTCAAGACGCATCCTTAGATCCTAGATCAAAATATAAAAGAAAAATCCATCTTATAGCAATGTATATATTATACAGTATAGTTAGCAGGAAAGCCAACTGTATATGATAGTGCTGCTTGCAGAAAATGAGAAGCCAAAATTAACATTGAGTATAATGTTCAAAAACAGATGGTAAAATTATTAAATGATTAATACTAGCATGTGGGATTGCTAGTAAACTTCACACAGATGCACAATCGTCTGTCATCCCTTCCCTTTATTCGGCTCTCTCTCTCTCTCTCTCTCTCTCATTTTGTTATTGTTTCTACCGGTAGAATTTTTTTTTTTTTTTTTTGGGGATCAAAAGATAGAAATATTTATTGATTTAAAAGCAGAGTACATCGTTTGATAAGGTAGAAAAACAGACAGATCTTCAAGCCAAACAACATATCAACACATTCCATCACATAAACAGCAATAGCAAATGCAACTTCATTCTTTTCCGTAGCAACATAGAGGAGAGAAACCAGGAGAATAGACCCCGCAAAATCTAAAACAATTCTTGAAGTTTAAAGTGGTGATGCTAGGAATAGGAGAGCCAAGCGACCGCCAAGAATTGTGCATCTTTATGGTTAGAGTAACCAGGAGATCTCTAACAATCCAAGGGTTCCCAAGCCCTCAAGCAATCCAGCAAATAATGATTATTAAAGAAAAAAGACACAGCTGCTTAGTGGAAGAAGAGGTAGAAGGCTGAAGGGGTGAATGGGTGAGGGTGGTTTTGAACGTTTACTAACAAGGGAATTGGCAAGGTCACTGAATAAAGCTTTTTCATTTCGGTGATGAAAGTAGTTTAGAGGAATGAGATTTGTGATGTCTTGGATAATGATAAATATTAGCTATGATAAAGCATAGGCTTACGTGGTTCAGCCTTGCGGCCTATGTCTACGTAAAAAACCCTTAAGGGCTACATCTTTATTATATAAAAGTGTAGTTCAAAACATGTGTTACAATGAACCATAACATGAGTATATATAGTAGACTAAACTCTAAACTAATAGACTTTTAATACAAGTAAGAGACTTGACTTGCACACAAAATAGAATTAGGCTTGGGTCTATGTTAATGGGCTAATATATCTCTAACACTCTTTCTCAAAATCAAGATAGAAGCTCGATGAAACCTTGAGATTTGATAAGAGTGAGAAGATCACTTGAATGAATTTTGGCTTTGTGACAGTGGTTTAAGAAAGATAATGGTCTTGTAATGTTGATGCGACTTCTAATGGTGGCATGACTATACTGAAGAGTTTTGAAGGCAATAGTGGGAAGCCAAAGAAGATGAACGCAGCCAAGAAAACAGAGATTGTTCTTAAACACATCGTAAGGACTAAAAACTATTCCAAAGGAAGGTAGCTCTGATACCATGATAAATATTAGCTATGATATATTACATGTTGAATATGGTTGAATATATGCGGAAGTGAGGAACATAAAATAGGAATACAAGAACACAAGGCTTACAACCTTACGGCCTATATCCACGGAGGAAACCTTTAAAGGTTACATTTTTATTATATAAGAGTATAGTACAAAACCTGTGTTACAATGAATCCCATAGAATAATCACTAGCCTCATTGGCTTCTATTTTTTTTAAATGTCAAAACTTTCCATTCATGTTAAATTGGGTTTATGTATTTGTCAATGAGGTTTATGCATTTGCTAAACCCCAAAATAGATAAGAGTGATGCATTGCTGGTGAGGATTGTTATCCACTTAATGTGTGAAAAACATTTATTGCTTTTAAAGTGGGGTAAGGCTTCTGTCTAGTGGAAAATGTCCAGTGGAAATTTTCATTGGACACGTTCGGATTCGGACACGTGTCCAAGAGTGGACACGTGTCCACCATCCAACGTGTCCAGTGGAAACTTCCACTGGACACAAGCCACACCCTTTAAAGTGTGAAAAAGTTTTTTTTTTTTTTTTTTTTTTTTTTTGGAATGTTACATATTCAATAGATTGCCATAAATAAAAATCAAACTACCCAAAAAAAAAATTTCCTCGTTGGGCTTTCAACGAAATCACCAATTCTTGGACGAGCTTCTATCTTGTATAATTCAACAACACAACAATCCGGAATTCTTCTCAATGATGGCCTGGTCTGTTTGGACGCAGAGAAATCAAGTCAGACTCGATCAGCCCAACTGCATGCTCTCGGAAATTGCTCAGGTCTCAACAATCAGGTACAATGAGTACCGTGCAGCCCAGCCGTGTGTGAACTTACCACAATAACGTTCCCAACAGCAATGTTCTCTTGTATCCTGGCAGCCTCCCCCTATTGATTTGTATAAAATCAACTACGATGGTGCCACTTACGATTCAGAGAATAAGTCGGGCATTGGTGTTGTTATTCGAGACTCACATGGTTCAGCTATTGCATCGCTTTCTCAGCAGCTACCACGTCTGTGTCAAGCAACAGAAATTGAAATTCTGGTAGCAACCAGGGCACTAGAATATGCTACAAAGATTGGGATTACCGATGCAGTGTTGGAAGGGGACTCTCTGTTGGTTGTTCAAGCTATATCTGCTGCTACACAGTCCTTGTCTCCTCTTGGTTTTTTGATAGATGATGCTACGTCTTTTAATAGTTTTTTTAATGAATTACATTACTCTCGTACAAAGGTTGCCTATAACCTAGCTTGGCACGCTAGAAATCTCTCAAACTATGTTGTGTGGATAGAGTTTGTTCCTCCACCTTCTTTATTCTTCTTTTCAGGCTGATTTAGCCTTCTTTTCTTAATACAAAAGCCTCATAGGCCTTTATTGAGGTCTAAAAAATCACAATGTTGCACCAAGACCCAAAATAACACAAAGGGTTGAAATCTAGGCAAATAAAATATTTAGGCCTTCAATAAAGAAAAGAAAGGAGTGGCCCATACCCATCAAGGGTCATAAGAGGGAACTCAAATCCATGAATGGGTGAGCTTCGAAACTCATGAAACAAAAGTGCAGGAAGAAGCCTAGCCCTTAAAGGTAAAAAAAAAAAAATCAATGGGAGCCCAGGAAAAGGACTGGGCCAGGATACTTGGGGATTCCCAAGGGCCCGGGATCCTCGGGACATGTAGCAAGGCTAGAATGGGATTAAGACAGGTCAATGGGGTATGCCAAGAAGCACAAAGAACAAGAATAAATATGTCCTTATTAGCCGCCTAATCATGCAAAAAATGGATCAGAAGGCTTGGGGAACCAACAACTCATAAGCAAGGGTCAGTACCTCGGGGAACCTAGGAAGAAGAACCATGAAGGAAGGTTGCTAAGGATCTTTTAGCCTGGCAGGAAAGAATCAGCCCACTTAGGAAAAATAACAAAGGGGAAAGCAGCCAAAAGATAAGTCTGAAAAGTGGAGTTTAGAAGCCTTGGAAAAAAGAAAGACCAAAGATCAGCCCTTTAGGACCCCCCCAGAACGAGAAAGTCAGTTAGGGTCTTTGGAAGGGAAAGCTTCAAAAGATGAAAATAATGAAAGATGAGGAAGGAACCAGCTATCAATGTTGCTAACACAACATTAGTTCTGGTACCCAGAGGGACAAATAGAGGGAATCTGTGGTACACCAGAAACTCTAGGATAACACTATAAAAGGAGGGCAGCCAACAGTGAAAGGCATTCAGCAACAGTGAATTGGAGTAAGAAATCATTGAGAAAAGCCCTGTGAGAGTTCAAAAAGAAAGAAAAGTATGGAAAATACCGTCTAGGATCCTCATAACAGCCACTAGAGAACACACACTGGATTCAAAGGGATTCAAATTTTGCAAGTCTTAGAGGCCTAAAGAGCCATCTAAGTCTGCAATTTTTGAACTTATTTGGACCTTGTAACATGTCCTAATGAGCATTATGAACTACATAATTAAGAAAATAATGGAGCATTTTACTTTGTTTTAAAGGATCCCTAACATCTTATTTTATCTCTTCTTTTTTATTATTTCGTTCTTTGCTATTCTCTACTATTCAACACATATATTCTTTGTATGTTAGCAATGTATATGTTGTAGGATTCATGCCCAGTGCACCACTTAGTTCGAAATCAGCCTCATTTAGCTGCGGTGAACCAAGTCTAATCCCTTAAAATATAAAACACCAAGCCCAGGATCCCCATTTTTTTACTTGGGCTTGTGTGCTGCTTTCTTTTAAAAAAAAGAACCCACACATTAAGGCGACTCCACTAGGGACTGGGCAAAGGTGAGGGAAGAAACAGTCCCTTCACAGAGCATGGCTCCAAGACCAAGGAACAGCAAAGGTGCCAATGCGCCACCTGCGGCATCTGAGCCCACGAGAAGGTAGCTTCTAGGCAAAGGAATGAAGTACCTCTAGTGGAGCAAGAGGTCGGCTCAGGACAAAGGCATGGGGTGAAGGATCTAGACCCCATGGCTCGGATGGCAGAAATGATGAAAGATTTGCAACAGGAGATTCGCCTCCTCAAAGAAGGAAGGATCCAAGAAATCAAGGATAATGCCCCTCTGTGGTCAACTAAGAGAGAGCCCAACCAAAGGGAGGGTCAACAGTAGGAGGGGGAGCTAATCCTCAGTATCTCACATTGGTAGATGTCAATGCCCTTTTGGAACAAAAAAGGGAAAAGCTCTTGGGGATTCCCAAGCAATTTTCTCAAGATCCCTCATTCCCACCAAAACTCCTTGGCAGGCCTTACCCCAAGGGATACAAACCCCCAAATTTCCACCCTTTTGATGGAAGGAACGGAAGTGCTGTGGAACACGTGGGTATGTTTATTCACACCATGGGTCTTTACGTAGGAGACAAAGAGCTATGTCTAAGAGAGTTTGCTAAGTCCCTAATGGATAGAGTGTACACATGGTAAACCACCTTGAGACCTGGGACCATCAAGACCTCGGATGAAATGATGGAGAGGTTTTATACAAAGTACTATCCAGGTGAAGACAAGGTCACCTTTCAAAGCCTTCAAATGGTAAGGCAGAGGCCTGGAGAGGATCCTATCCAGTTCATCAAAAGATTTGAAGACGTTTCTCTGGACAGTTATGGAGATCACGAAGAAAATGAGTTCGTGGAAACTTGCATATCCAACATGTTTTTCGACTACAGGCTTAATCTCAAAAATTTGTGCATAACCCAGTTTGCTGACTTACTACAGAGAATCAGGAGGACAGCGTTAACCATGAAAACCAAGAGAGTACTCGTATCTTAGGCCATGACAGCTTCAGTAGAAGAAAAGAGGAAAAGACCTGAAGGAAGAATGACCAAGGAACCACCCATGATCCCGTGTACTGTAGAAGAATTGAATCATGTCTTGGATAAATGGATTGGAGACGGGTTTGTTAGGCCATTCACCGTATCCAGGCCACCAACTAAAGAAGAAAGAAAGAATCCCTTATTTTGTAGGATTCATAATTATGTCAAGCACTCTACTAAGGATTGTTGGACCCTCCATAGGCTTTTCGAACCCTGGAGCTTACTCAACGAGAACCTGAGGTGCAAAGGAACCATTTACCCAATCACAAAGGGAAAGGAGTGGTGACTATGGTGATCCACGGGAACCCAGCCAAAGCAAAGGAGTCTAAAGGATCCTTCCATCCAAGTACGGTCAAGACCCTTCAAAAAAGCCTCAAGTTTAGATCATTATTCAATCAGCTAGGGTTTAGGCCAAAAGCAAGAAGGATCGCTACAGAGTCCCTCATGAGTATAGCCGCAGACTCAGGGGTAGAATGTTTCACAGCGGAATCTTATGCTAGTCAGGCTTACTTGGAAATAACTAATGCAATAACCTTCACAGATGAGCACATGGAAGTTGAACATCCAGACCATCGCAGACCCCTTTATTTAATGGCTACCATAAATGGTGTCCAAATCAAAAGAACACTGGTGGACACAGGGGCATCACTCAACCTTATAGCCCTACACTGGAAGCTGTGGGTCTAATTGGCAGGAGGATCCTGGGGGCTCCTGTGGAGATAACAGGATTTAGAGGAGTGGCAGAATCAACTGAAGGGTATATACAACTGGCCTTAAGGGTAGGCCCAATAGTAGCCCTAACCAGATTCCATGTGATTAACTTAGAAGTTTCTTACCATGTTTTGTTAGGATGCCTTTGGCTCCATAAGCATCGCCTCATCCCCTCCACGTACTATCAATATGTTAAAGGAAGATTAAATGGGAGGCCCATAAGAATCCCTGCCAATCCAAACCCTTTCAGCCAAGGGGAAGTGAACTTTGTAGAAACAATGTTTTATGACGAAGTTGAACCAGATGATGAGAGTCCCACACCAGAAACTTCGGGGGCACCTGTTTTAGAAGAAGAAGAAGGAGGGGGTACCCATGACCTAAGGAACCTCCTGGACAGAAAGAGGCAAAAGAAGGAGACTAGCTCCTCAGGATCCCGGGAATACGTAGTAGTACGGGAGTTTGGAAGGTAGTTGATATATCATTTATGAAGGTACGCGGGGCCTGAATGTGTTGTGCAGGAGGGTCTTGAACCGCCAGAATGTATGATGGCTCAAGAAGAAATCCTAGAGGACCCATAAAAGGAAGCACAAATCATCTCGAAGAAGAATTGGAAGAAATAAACTTGGGGGCTGCTTTAGGATCCTCGAAGCCTGTAGTCCATTCCCTCAATGCAGTCCTAAGAGTCAAGCCAGTAGTTCAACCAGCCAGGGTCTTTCACACTAACATAGAGACTCAAATAACTCAAGAAGTCAAGAAGCTACTAGCAACTGGGTTCATCAAGCCAATCCAGCATCCCAAATGGCTCTCCAACATAGTACCCGTGAAGAAAAAGAATGGTCAAATCCGATGTTGTGTGAATTTTCGCAATTTGAACAAGGCATGTCCAAAAGATGAGTTCCCCCTGCCTAATATTGACCTCCTTGTAGATTCAGCTGTAGGAAGCTCCATGTTTTCATTTGTGGATGGATATAATGGGTATAACCAAATTCAGATGGCTGCCAAAGTCGCAGAGAAGACAACATTCAAGACGCCAATTGGAAATTTTTATTACACTGTAATGCCCTTTAGCCTTAAAAATGCAAGTGCCACGTACCAGTGAACCATGACAGCCATCTTTCATGACATAATGCATAGGGAAATGGAAGATTATGTGGATGACATCGTAGTAAAGTCAAAGACCAGAACAGGACACTTCCAGGTACTTGAACGAGTTTTTAAAAGGTGTAAGAAGTACCGATTGCGCATGAACCCCATGAAATGTACCTTTGGAGTGTCTGCTGGAAAATTTCTTGGGTTCCTAGTACATCAAAAGGGTATAAGTGTGGATCCAGCTAAGGCCACGGCCATCGCAACAATGAAAAGGCCCATAACAGTTAAAGAGGTTAAAAGTTTCTTGGGAAGGGTCTCCTATATTAGGAGGTTTGTGCCTGGATTGGCTTCGGTCACAAGTGGATTATCCAAACTATTGAAAAAGGGAGCTGAATTCACTTGGGGAACTAAGCAGCAAGAAGCCTTTCAGAAGATCCAGCAGATCATGAATCATCTACCAACCCTGCAAGCACTAGTATGTGGGCGACCTCTATTGCTATATTTAGCATTAAATTCCCAGGCGATAATAGCCCTGTTAGCACAGGAAGATGGCAAAGGGAATGAGCAACCCATTTATTATGTGAGCAGGACACTAAAGGATACAGAAACCCGAAACCCTAAGATAGAAAGAACATGTCTAGTAGTCATTTACTCATCCCAAAGGCTAAAGCGGTACTCATCAAATCCTTCTAGTGACCAAGTCTCACCCTATAAAAGCAATTCTCCACCAGCCTCAGCTAACGGGAAGAATAGCACAATGGCTGGTCTTGCTCTCGCAATATGACATCAGTCTGAGGACCCCCAAGGTTGTCAAAAGCCAAGCCATAGCAAATCTGTTGGCTCAGTTCCCAGGGAAAGAAGAATGTTCACTAAGCGAGGAGTTCCCAGGAGAAGTGGCAGTGGCAAAGCTCCCAGGAAAGAAGTGGACCATGAAGATGGGTCAATGACAACTTCAAATGGCTTAGGAATTGTGCTAAGTTGCGAGGATGAGGATACCATGCCATTATCCTTCAAGTTCGAGTTTCCCTTCTCAATATGACATCGGTCTGAGGACCCAAGGTTGTCAAAAGCCAAGCCATAGCAAATCTGCTGGCTCAGTTCTCAGGGAAAGAAGAATGTTCACTAAGCGAGGAGTTCCCAGGAGAAGGGGCAGTGGCAAAGCTCCCAGGAAAGAAGTGGACCATGAAGATGGGTCAATAACAACTTCAAATGGCTTAGGAATTGTGCTAAGTTGCGAGGATGGGGATACCATGCCATTATCCTTCAAGTTCAAGTTTTCCTTTTCAAATAATGCTGCTGAGTATGAGGCATACCTGACTAGATTGACCATAGCACTCAGCATAGGAGTAAAACACATAAGGGTTTTGGGAGACTCCAACCTTGTAATCTCCGAAGTAAAGGGTGACTTCACACTAAAAGAATAGAGCTTGGCAGCTTATGAAACTTGGGCATAGAAGGTGGAGTAAAAATTCCAGACCTTTAGTGCGGAGTACGCCCAAAGGAGTGAAAATAGGTTCGCCGACGCGTTAGCCACTCTGGGATCCCATATACCATTTGAAGGAAAAAGTACTTTGATAAGGGTAAGCAAGCAGGAAAGTTCCGTCATATAGATCCTCAAAAAGATGTTCCCTAAAGTATCAGAACAGAAAGATTGGAGAGATGAAGTAAAAAGGAAGATAGGAAAGTTGGGACATGAAGGAAGCATCAAAGAATTGAAAGATTACACCTTGATAGAAGGAGAGCTGTACAAGAGGCTGCCCGGAGGGATCCTGTCTAGATGTATCAATGAGAAATAAAGGAAGCTGAGATTAAGAGAATTGCACAGCTAAGTCTGTGGAATCGTAGAGAAAATCAACCTATACAGAAGAATGCAGTGCATGGGGTACTATTGGCCAAATATGAATAAGGATGCTGCAACTATATGGGGGGAATGTCAAAAGTGTCAGCTTTCGTTGGACAAGGAAGAAATTTATGTTGTGTTTGTAACAGAAGATTGGAGGACCCCATTCATGGAATACTTGACTCAAGGGATCCTGCCAACTAACAAGACACTAGACAACCGGCTCAAGAAACTCGTTGTTAGATACTTCTTGCATAATGTAATCTTGTTCAAAAGAGGGTACAATGGGGATCCCCTAAGATGCCTAGGGCCTAAGGAAGCTAGAGAAGCAGTCAGGGAAGTCCACTCCGGTAACTGTGGAAGTCACCCGGGAAAGAGAAGGCTCTACATGCAGTTGTTGCAGTTGGGGTTCTACTGGCCTACAATGAAGAAAGACTTCGAGGAGCTGGTTAAAACGTGCCACGCATGCCAAGTACTTGGAGATGCAATCCATACTCATCCAAATGTTCTGCAAGATATGACCACACCATAGCCTTTCCATACTTGGGGGCTTGATGTTATAGGACCCCTAAATCCTCCCTCTAATGGCCATATATGGATCCTCACAACCACCAAGTATTTTACAAAATGGATGGAGGCCATCCCTTTAAAGAAGGCCACTGGAGCAGCCGTGGCAAATTTCATTCGAGAACACATCATTACACGCTTTGGGATCCTTAGTAGACTGATTAGTGACAATGGTACACCATTCATAAATAAGGATATGAAGAATCTAACTGAGGTGTATCACATCAAGCACAGTAGATCTACGCCATACTATCCACAAGGAAATAGCCAAGCCAAAGCCATCAACAGAGTGGTACTAAAAATCCTCAAAAAAAGTGAAGCATGAGTATAGGGGGGAATAGAGTGCCCATTTAATAGATGTACTCTAGGTATGCTGGAGCTCCTTGAAGAAAGCCACAGGTTTTTCACCATTCTCCCTAGTTTATGGGATAGAGGCTATCAGCCCCGTGAAGCTAGTCATACCCACACTAAGGGTAGTACTTGAAGAAATCGAAGAAGGCACTGATGACACAAATAATGAAGGAAGGTTAGCAGATCTAAAGGGGCTGAAAGAAGAGTGAGAAGTGGCTAGAAGGAGAAGTCAAAGGTTCCATAAGAGGATGGCTAAGGCATATGGACAGACAGTACACCCAAGAGCCTTTATAGAGGAGCAACTGGTGCTAAGAGCAATAGAGCATGTGAGGAAGAATATCTCAAGACCCTCCAAATTTGCTCCAAAATGGTAGGGGCCCTACATCATTAGGGAAGCCCACAATAGCGGATATTACTACCTCACGAAGGAAGACGGGACTACCCTGATAGACCCTATAAACAGGAAATGGCTGAAGCAATACTACGCATAAAAAGGGGAGGCTTTGGTACACCAATAACCCTTTTTTGCCACCCTCCAACCTGCTAAGTGTTTCATCACCCTTTGTATTTTTCTTTTGCCATGAACTTTATTTGGTTTTGTTTTTTAGGAGCCCGTGGTAGAAGGACATTCTATGATCCTTACTATCTTTGTCAATCCTTCTATGTTCCTTAGTATGGTAACTATGTTGTATTTCAATGAATTCTTCTTTTTCTTTAAAAAAAAGGGGGTGGAGCTGCAACTAAAGTGTACAATTGCATAGTATTACATGGCCCAAATGTAGGCAAGTTTTGGTGGGGTACTTGGGCAAACGCTAAAAAAAATAAATAAAAAAGGTAAAACCTTGGCGCATGACCCAAGACTCACACCAGAGTTAGTTCAAGTGCATGGTCTAGGACCACAGTCAAGAATAAATGCCCGGGGTACCCAGCCCATTACTTGTCCCAAAACAGATCTGCCCGGTTCATGACCTGAGACTTGGAAAAAAAAAGGGGGAAAGAAAGAGATCCAATGTACCTAGTTCAGTACCTGCATAAGAAAACAATCACTGGGGTACCTGGTCTAGGACCTACTGCAAAAACTCATAAGGACCATGATCCAGGACCCAGTTAAAAAAAAAATTAAAAAAAAAAAAAAAAAAAAAAAACAACAACAACAACAAAGAGAGACAAAAGAAAAAAGAGAGCAGAATACACATTATGGGCAAATCCACATAGAAAGTAGTCAAAAGGAGTTTTCAAAATAAAAGTAAACTTATACATCCTCAATTTTCCAAAAGGAAAAGGAGAAAAATAAACTTATACATTTGGAATCACTTAAAAGAGAGAGAGAGAGAGAGAGAGAGAGAGAGAGAGAGAGAGAGAAAGGAATTAAGGTATAAGACCAATCAACAAAGAGCCTCCCGGGGGAATTGCAGGAGCAATTGGTGAAGAAAGAACTAGTTGCTTCTTAACTTTCAGATCTTGCAATGCCTTGTAGGCACGAGTTAAGGCCTCTTCAGCAGTAGCAATCTCAGCATCAAGGTCCCTAGAAGCTTTCCTCTAGAACAGCATGTGGGCTAGAGACCGCAGGTACTACAACAAAAAAGATAGATTAAACCTAGCCTCCACGAGATCCTACACCACTCCTTTCCATTCCAAAAGCCTCTCCTAGGACAAGGAATCAAGAGAGGAGTCCCTCAGAGAAATCAGCATATAGCACACAGGAGTTCCATCAGGATGTTGCCCAAGAATGCACCTCCCCTAAACCCACTGGTGAAGTCCCCATAGGCTTTGAATAGTCCCTCCAAGAGTGGCAGACCCTCAGCAAGCATAGAAAAGCTCAAGAAGTTACTGAAGGGAGGTCTAAAATGATGAAAATGGCTCACAGGAAGACTGTTGAACTCCAGGGAATCAAAGCGGGCCCGAAAAGCAGAGAGCCCCAAGCCAGGATTTGAGACAGCCATCTTAGGGGCTTCCTCCATTGTTGTGTCTCCGCCT
This sequence comes from Castanea sativa, assembly GCF_040712315.1. Taxonomy (NCBI): domain Eukaryota; kingdom Viridiplantae; phylum Streptophyta; class Magnoliopsida; order Fagales; family Fagaceae; genus Castanea; species Castanea sativa. The sequence goes on from NC_134013.1 coordinate 46,021,247, forward strand.
TCATGAGCTAGAGGACTTCCAACCCCTTAAATGGTCTGCGGGATCCCTATCTGAACTTCGACAACCTAGACATTGGGGACAAGAGTCTCAACTTCTTCAATAACTGCAGGCTCAGGACCCTTGGCACCTATGACAACACTTGCAAGAGCAGACAGAGTAAAGAGAGAGAGAGAGAGAGAGAGAGAGAGAGAGAGAACGGAAGAAATAAAGATAGAAGGGAAAAAGGAAAGGTAAAGAACCAATACTAGCCCCCTGTGGTAGGGCTTCCTTCTAAACTTGGGCAACCACTTCAACCAACATGGGAGGCTCTTCCTCCTGTCTCTTTGACCTCTCAGAAGACTCTATAAAAAGGAATAAAGCGCATTGAAAAAAGGGTGAAGAAACCTTGGTGAAATTGCTAAAGGAAGGAAGGGATGCCGAGGGCTTCGCCATATGAAAAAATTTATTAAAAAAAAAGACAAGAAAGAGGTATGGAAAGAAAGAAAGTAAAAGATGTGAGCAAAAAGGGGGAAGTGTAACGAGGGTAAGTAGTACACACCTTCAAAACCCTTTGACTCCAAGGAAGAAGCTGCTTCGGGAACAGATTGGGTACTGGTTTGACCTAAAAGAAGCAAAGGGGAAAAGGAACAAGAACCCTTAAGAAGAAAGGATAAGGGAGATAAGAATGGGCATTAATAAAGGATGGATGATGCTTACCTACTTATGTAGAAGAAGACACACCTCCCAAGGACTCTTTGTCCAACACAAGCTTTGTTGTGGGGTCAAGCGCTGCAGTTTTAGTTGGACCAGAAGTCTGCATGGGTTTAGGATCCTAGGGAACAGAGGATGAAGGGCTGCAAGATCTTGAGCCGCCAAAGGAGAAGAACTGCCACCACTTCTTTTATCAAGGCACAAGAGGCTGAAGGGCTGCAAGATGCTGAACTGCCACCACTTCTTTTATCAAGGCACCATTAGCCACAGGAGGAGGCACCTCAACCTGCAAAAAAAAGAGGAGCAAGAAGGGGCAAGTGGCAGAACATGAAGAAACAGAATATATACACAATAGCAAAAAAAAATAATAATAATAAGGCAAAAAAATGATAAGTAAATAAAGACCTTACCACATCATCACCAAAGGATTGGCTTTTAGTTCCTTTGCAGTCTGACTAGCGCTTAAACTGTAAAAGAGAGAATGACCATTCATCAGTCAAAAGAGAAGAAGGAAGACACAATAGAACAATAAACCAAGAAGGGGAGATGTAAAAAAAAAAAAAGGAAAGAGGCCTTGCCCATCTCTCTCTCTCTCTCTCTCTCTCTCTCTCTCTCTCTCTCTCTCTACATATCATTCAACAGTCTTTTGCCTACTTCGGGTAAGCCAGAGGGTCCTAGGGGAGACTAGAGTGTGATATCAAGGGACCCCGAAGAACCATGGGCTGAGGAACTCACAGGAACCTGAAGGATAGAAGACTTTATCTTAGTCTTCACTTTGATCTTTGGGATTAAAGGATGACCGACTTCCTTTCCAACTGTAGAGGGGTCCACTCTCTCAGGCTCCTTAGAGACAACTAGCTACTTACGAGACTTAGCAGTTTTCCTCTTCTTAGTCTCAAGGCCAGCATCAGTACCCTCAACGCTTCCTTCAATATTAGCTTTTTTGAAAGCTTCCTCCTTGATCTTTTTCTCCTTACCCTTGCCCACAAGAGTTGCAGCACCAATTGCCTCTACTGCCCCTCTCTTGATCGGCACACCAGAAGAAGCGCCCACAATAAGATTGTTGAGGACCAAAATTTCACAAGAAAACTCATTCCATGAAAAGTAAGGAAAGACCATGGGCCTTAACAAAAGAAAGCCCAATTCATGAAGCTAAGAAGGACCATGAAAGCTTAAAATCCCAAAAAGAAGAAAAAAGAAAGAAATAATAATAATAATAATAAAAAAGAAAAAAGAAAAAAAAGAGGATATCAGACAAGGATCTCGGCCAGGCTAGAGGACATGCAGCAAGGATCTTTGTAACCCACGGTCCAAGCCCGTGGGATCCCGAGTGGATAGTAAGAGAGGAATGGTTTGGTCGGTAGGGGAGTAATTTCTGGTGAAAGGAGGATCCCGAAGCTTTCCCTTGGTTCATATATTTGCTTGCAATGCATGAACCAATGGAAAGCTCAGTTCCCCCATGTGCATGACACCTCCCCACATTTTCCTCTCAACTGTCACTTTTAACCAAAGTTGTCATCCATTGTATTGAGCAACCTACCCCCTCTTTTGACTTTCCAAGAAGGAATCTTCCATTTGTAACTAAAGACAAATGCCCCTTTTGAGTTATAATTGCCTAAATAAGCTAAACTTCTGCCCAATGCACCTTTTCAGGTCACAAAGGACATAGTTTTACCCAGCAGACCTGGGGCATCCTTGCCCAGGGTACCAGACTAGGTTTGCTATAAAAAGAACACAAGGCATAGCAGAACAGGGGGATTGGGATGGGAGAAAAATGGGGATTCAGGGGAAAATTTCAGAGGTTCAAAACACATATTCTTAGAGCTTTAAAAGCCCAGCAAGGAAGAGAAAGAAAGAAACAAAATAAGAAAGCCAAGGTGGAGGAATTTGTCCCATATCCTTGAGATCATTCAAAATATCACTTAGCCTCAAAAGAAACATATGCCAAAACATGCACACATCAGATATTACTCTCTCCCACAAAAATTCTCCTCACCTATCTATCTTGAAAGGAAATGCCCAAGCAAAGCCACTTGGACTTGAGTTCCAAATCCCACAAGTCTTGTGCAAAAGCACTAAGTCTGTGAGAATTGGGTCCAGGATCCTCGTGGCTGAATCATTCTCATGAAATTTATTTATATATATGTATATGTATTAAAATGCATATCCTAATCTAAGAAACTAACAATTATTTGAAGATATGTGTATTGTGTAGTGTATTCTTATGCAAGACCTATAAAGGTAAAGGGAAAAGACAAAACTTCATTGCATAATAAGCATGGAGAAAGACCGTATAGATCAGAGAATTAGCGTTCTGGGATTACAGGCCTTATACGTCAAGGGTACCACGACAATACGTCCGGGGTACCATGACAGTACGTCCGAGGTACTGGGTGAAGAAACTCTTTTAAGTGTTCACATAGTAAAAGGCATGGAGAAAGATCGTATTGCATAATAAGCATGGAGAAAGATCATATAGTTCAGAGAATCAATATTCTGGGTTTTTACAGGCCTAGTACCCCTAGGAACCACAACTTCACCCCCGGGGTACCACGATATTACGTCCGAGGTTTCAAGTGAAGGAGTTCTTTTAAATGATCACACAATAAAAGATAAGCCTCAAATACTTTATTTCAATCTCCTTCTCATTGTGGATATTATGAATACTTATTTTACTTATTTTGTAAGAGTAAAAGGTCATTTTATGACACTAAAACACTTATAATGGTATTTTATTGTTTAGGAGGAATCGCCTTTTTGCCTTGAGGAAATTCATGTGACTTGCGCACAACTTGGTTCGTAATCAGCCCCCCCATTTAGCTGCGGTGAACCAAGCCCAATCCACCAAACAACAAGTAAAGGGCCCGGGATCCTTATTTTACTTGGGCCTAGGTACTATCCAAAAAAGGACCCTCACAAAGATCACACCTTAACCAAGCATCAAGGAAATCGTTTTCATAGCACACCCAACCACCCCTAGAGGCATGCCACTCCGCAAATCCTGTTTTGCTGCTTAATGCAACAGACACAATGCCAACAGTAGGGAGGGCCATACGCTTGTTGAAGGTAGGAGTAGAAAAAAGGCTAGGATCAGGAACCCTGCCAATCCTGCCAGAACCTACAAAGTCCAAGAAGGACTTCTAAACTCTTCTCCAATAGCCAGCAAAGCCACTAGAAGCAAAAACCCCCTGCTGGGAGTTCAGCACCAGAAATTGGGGGCTCCTCCATGACCAGTGAGAAAAGGCTTAGAGCCTCAGAAATAGGTCCAAGGAAGGGAGAGAAGGCACTGCCTCCTTAATACTGGTATGATATCCTGATCGAAACCAAATTGCCTAAAAACTCGGTGTGCGGAGTAGTAAGTGTACCTTGGACCACTTGAGGAAGCTATTGGAAGCGACAAGGGGCTGGTACAAGCCAAGTATGCCAAACTGCCTTTATCTCCCCTACGCAGGTCAAAGGTATTCCTTGGGGAGCTAAGGAAAAAGGCCAACACAGAATCGTAAATAAACCCAGGACTGAACTTTCAAGGAGAACGACAACTTAGGTGCCCTGCCTAATCAAACAATTCCACCAGATTAAGGCTGCCTCCCTTCAAGTTAGACCAATGGAAGATGATGGGGTGGTTGTCAGTGGAGCTACCACACAAGCCCTCAATCACGTCCGGGGATCCCTGGCACTTATCTTTCACATACTTCAATTTCCTACACTTTGCTAAGGTGACAAAGGAACGGTCCCACATGAACACCTGAAGAATGGCATAGTGGAGGGACAACATGATGGAGTAGCAAGAATTGCCTTCAACCTCACCTCCATGAAGCAAGTCTAGTTGGGAGTAAACATGTTCAAAAAACATGAAGGCTAAAGGATACTGAGCACCCCGAGCCAGTCTAATTGCAAGCGGAAAGAAAGTGGATTTGATTCCATACCTAAGAAACTCACTAAATAGAAACTTGTTGAGCCAGAATGGTAGGAACCCAACTTGCCTGACTGCCTTATCCTTCTTTTGGGAAAGAGCCATCACCCACTTACCCATCCTGGCCAGTTTCCCCCCAGAGGAAGCAGTATGCCCACCAAAATGACTAAAAAGCTTGTTCTCAATCTCGAGATCCTCATCGGAAAGGCTAATGTCAAAAGGGTTCTCATCGCCAAACACTAGGAGGAGGAATTTATTGACCACATTCTCCAAAGTGATGGTGAGCTCACCCACAGAAAATAAGAATGCGTAGAGAGAAGGGCATCAACGGCGCACCAAGTGTCTGAGGCCCTTGGCATCCATAAAACCTTCAAGATTCCTAGAAATTGCACCGATTTTAGGATCCCAGCACGCTCCAAACTACTGACGAACTCGCTGTCAGAAAGCTCCTTGTCTATCCAACTGGACCAGCCAATAATCTTCCCTGGGACAAAGTCAAAAAAGATGGGAACCGCCTCGCAAGATCCTCGCCTGATCTGCAGATCCAAAATTTCCCTAGGATCTGAAACCTAGGCAGAACTGGCAAACCCATACTGACCAAAGATCACCGAGGTATGAGGGGAAGGAAGGGCTTCATCGTGGGACACCTTAGGGAAGAATAGACTAGGGGTGTACCAGGGATCCCATAAAGGAAGGCTAGGCACTCCACCACCTCTTGCACCTTACCCTGTGTTGACCCAGAAGAGCTTTCACCTTCAGAAGGACTGGGAGTACACTCCCTCCTTTTTCGTGAAGAAGAAGATGCCATGGAATAGTAGTGTAGCAAAAGAAAAAAACGAGAGAGAAGCTGAGAGGATGGAGGACAAAGAAGAAAGGACAAAGAAAGAAACGGAGGACAAGCTCGAGAAGAAAGAATCTCTAGAAGTGAAGAGGTGGTTTGAGGTGACAACAATAATGGCACAGAAGGCAATTAGAGAAGACGATGTATGGAAAGACGCGCCAATTGCCAATATTAATTCTATAGGAAAAGGTTATTGGCAGTTATTAATGGGAGTTACAGGAAACGTAAAAACTGGAAGGGAAGCTCACTCAAACATTTAACTGCCACGTTCCGTGGAAAGAGGGGAGGTTACAAAAGAAGTGTAATACGTGGGAGCCAGGATGCCAGAGGGTAACGCGGGGAAGCGGGATACCAAGGAAAGGAGAAAGGGGATACCGAAGCCGATTGAAACAACATGGAAGAAATTATAAAGCCTTGTCTACTCACGCGTGGGCTGCAGGCGACCCACGAGCTCGGGGGGCTAAATGTTGAGGTCTAAAAATCACAATGTTGTATCAAGACCCAAAATAACACAAAGGGTTGAAATCTAGAAAAATAAAATATTTAGGCCTTCAATAAAGAAAAGAAAGGAGAGGCCCATACCCATCAAGGGTCATAAGGGGGAACCCAAATCCATGAATGGGCAAGCTTTGAACCTTATGAAACAAAGGGAAGGAAGAAGCCCAACCCTCAAAGGTAAATATATATATATATATATATATATATATATATATATATATATATATATATATCATTAGCTGCCTAGGAAGAGGACCAGGCCAAGATACCTGGGGATTCCTAGGGGTCCAGGATCCTCGAGACATACAGCAAGACCAGAATGGGATTAAGACAAGTCAAGAGGGTATGCCAAGAAACACAAAGAACAAGAACATATATGTCCTTATCAGCTGCCCAATGATGCAAAAAAGGGATCAGAAGGCTTGGGGAACCAATAGCTCATAAGCAAGGGTCTAGTACCTCAGGGAACCCAAGAAGAAGAGCCATGAAGGAAGGTTGCTGGGATCTTTCAGCCAGGCAAGAAGGAATCAGCCCACTTAGGAAAAATGACAAAGGGGAAAGCAGCCAAAAGATGAGTTTGAAAAGTGGAGTCTAAAAGCCTTGAAAAAAAGAAAGACCAAAGGTCAGCCTTTTAGGACCCCCCAGAACGGGAAAGTCAACTGGGGTCTTTTGAAATGAAAGCCTTAAAAGATGAAAATAATGAAGGATGAGGAAGGAACCAGCTACCAATGTTGCTAACACAACATTGGTTCTGGTACCTAGAGGGACAAATAAAGGGAATATGTGGTACACCGAAAACCCTAGGATGACACTATAAAAGGAGGGGCAGCCAATAGTGAAAGGCATTCATCAACAATGACTTGGAGCAAGTCTTAGAGGCCTGAAGAGCCATCTAAGTCTGCGATTTTTGAACTTATTTGGACCTTGTAACACGTCCTAGTGAGCATTATGTTCTACATAATTAAGAAAACAATGGAGCATTTTACTTTGTTTTGAAGGATCCTTAACATCTATTTTATCTCTTCTTTCTTATTATTTCGTTCTTTGTTGTTCTCTGTTATTCAATACATATATTCTCTATATGTTAGCAATGTATGTGTTGTAGGATTCATACCCTGTGCATCACTTGGTTCAAAATCAGCCTCATTTAGATGTTGTGAACCAAGCCCAGTCCCTTAAAATATAAAGCATCAGGCCCGAGATCCCCATTTTTTTACTTGGACTTGTGTGCTGCTTTCTTTTTAAAAAAAAGAACCCACATAGCCTTCTTCTCAAAAAAAAAAAAAAAAAAAAAAAAAGAACTCACCTTTTTTCCTCGAAAAATTCTTAGGTACCCCCTGAGTTAAGCCCTCTTCTCACATTCAAGATAGACCTCACCATGAATTTAATGAATGAACTCCATTATGAATGTGAAATGAAAGAGCATCATTCTACCTAAGAATTACTCTTTTTCTCTATGCAAACCAACCTTTGACTTTTTTTCTAGAATGGTTTTTTTTTTCCAAAGTAATTGTCTTCGCACTAAATGTTTGTGTAGATTCCGAATTCCGAGGTGTTTGTCTAATTTGAAGCTTCCATCATAAGAATAAAAAAAATTTTATCGCACATTTATTTGGAATTTCAAAAAATATTAATAACATTTTGTGAAACAACAAAGAAAAAAAATCCTAGTTCATTTTCAAGGCCACCTAAGCACAAAAATGTAGGGAATATACACAAAATTCTCAAATATGTGAGATGAAAGATAGAAAAATTATGCGTCAAAGAAAAAAACAATATTTACGTGGTTCTGCAATTTTCATACATCCACAGAGTTGGAGTGATTTTACTATTCACAATAAAAACTATGAGATGCAGCATTACAATTTTTTCTTTCAAAACAACCCACCAAACCCTAATCTCTAAACAACGATTTTTCTATCCTACACACAAGATTCACCAATAGGCTAAAACCGTAGCGCTTTTATATCAAATCAGGTCATAATCTAGATCAAACACAACTGAGCTCCATAAGTGTATAATAAGCTACTAATTAACTTTAAGTAATGTTACACCACTCAATATTCTTTAATTAGATGTGAATTTTGACAAATCCATTGTTGGAATACGTTATCTCTGTATTCTTGCAAAGTTTCAAAGTAATTAAAGATCAATAATCATGTCATCAGTCAATTGTTTAAATTCAAGTTTTTATAGTTTAAAATAACTCATAAAAGACGAGCTCATATATTGAATAGTAAATAACATCTAATTAGCATGCATGTTAAGAACATATAGAATATATAATCTAACGATAGGATTTCAAAATATGAGTTTAATAACAAGTTATTGGATGGTAACTTGAAACAAACTTATATAGATAACATAACTAAGTGGTATAACAATGTTTAGAGATACACATATAACTTGAAACAAACTTAAATTAGATAACAATCTTCAAAAAAAAAAAAAAAAAAACTTATATAGATAACATAACATTAGGTATAGTGAGTCTCATCATGTTATCCAGTTGCTATTTAATAACCTAGTATCAGAGTTTTACGTTTATCAAAAATAGTATCAGAGTTTTACTAGGTTGCAGCTTTAGTTCATATTTGGATCAAAGCTGAACTTTGGTTGCGAACGGCAAAGACCTAATTGAGAATAAATTAGATCTTGAGCAATTGTTTTCCCAAATAGTAGACCCTTGTGCTACCTCAACCGGTAATTTTGAATGTTTCGAACCTGTTTTTTTTTTTTAATAACTCATAACTCATAAGATTTCGTAATTGGAAAGGATGTATCCACACATTAGAAGACCGTTTCACTAAAGTTCTGCCCCAATGCACAAATCATGAATTGTTGAAGGGCCTTAGACTAGTGGAATAATTGGTAGCTGCTTATCCTAAATGGTAAAATACTAAAACTTATACATCTTTCCCACCAAAGATCTATGGACCTAAGTAAGCTGTCAAAGCACTCAGTAGGCACCCAAAAGATGCTATCAGAAGCATGCATGACACCATTCTATGGAGCCAAATAGTAGATTTCAGAGACAAAAGAGAGACGTCAACATGAATTCATAAATCATAACCAACATACATTCACCTTTTTAACAGAGAATGAAGTTTAGCGACATAAACAAACTGCTTTGAATGTTCTTACATCAAACCAGACAAAGCACAACACTAGGTAACACATCGCAGAAGATAACAATAATAGTTCTGGTACAGGACACCAAATTGTAGTCCACAACACTACCAGATTAATAAAAAAGAACAGAGACCAGAAGACACCCATTTATTCGTAGTAACAGACATGGAAATAAACGTGCAAGCAAATTAAGTGAAATGAGAACACATCATTCCTCCTCAGTTTCTGACTCTGCACTCTGGAGCCAATCAATGAAAGGCCGAGCATTCTTCCATATCTGCGAGTCCTTGTTGCCTCCCTTCAGCCCTTCTTGATACCACTGTACAGTATACTCTTCCTCCAAGACATCAGCATCATAAAGTGCTTTCAATACCAGAGCCACTTCTTTCAGTGCATTTGTCTTTGACTTCCCCCAGAACTTCTCAAGGGCACGAAGCAAGAGCAATTGTGACTCCTCATCCTGAGTTGAGGAAGCAGCAAGGAGGCTCTTCTTCTTGACCACTTCCTTATCAAACCCTTTCTCAACACCAACAAAGATTGCCTCAATCAGAGCATTCATCTTTTCCTGCGCAGACCCAGAAAGTGATCTGAGAAGAGACTGCAATTCCTTTGCGGAAACACCTCTCTTCAGAATTTCTCTCACCTCATCAGCAAGTGTTTTGTGTGCGACTGAGTTTCCATTTTCAGCACTTTCACTTGCTCTGTTTGCTGCTTTCGGCTTCTTCTCCGTCTCTTCTGTAGAGAGCATGACCATATCAGCCGTCACAGCACTCAGTTGCTCTTGGATTCGTTGCTTAGCCGCCTCAAGGGATGTATCAGTTTGCCACTGAATGTCATCATCCTCATCCTCATCGGCTTCTTCCTTCTCATCAATTTGACTGTGAGTAGGTGATGTGCGATCCTCATCAGATCCGCTAGCTTTTTTCTTTGAAGAGCTGGCCTTTGTCGTGCCATCCTTAGAAGAGGTGGTACCCTTCTTCTTGGACTCTTTCTTAATTTTCTTCATCTCCTCATCAGCAGCTTCACCTTCCTTCAGACGCTCTTTCTCAGCCCTCCTCATAGCTTTCTTGTCCTTGGATCCCTTCTTTTGTTCAGGTGGGTTCTTCAAAATAAAAGTAGTGAGCTTGTCCCTCATATCCACATCAGACACAAAACCACAAGCAGCACATTTAAGTTGGAGCATCTGAGTTTTAGTAATCAAAATCTCAGTCTCCGGGTTTCCACAACCATAACACTGGACATATTTCTTGATGAAGTTCTCAAGAAGGCCAGCAAGTTTAGGAGTGTCATGGGCCCCATTAACAAGAGAAGTCCCAGTTTTCTCGTCAAATTTAGATTGGGCTCCAAGCTCACACCCAAAGTACTTAGTGGTGTAAGAGGCTGGTCTTGCCAAAGCCTTTGCAATATCAACCATGTTGACTACATTTGTCTTGATGCCATTTCCTCGGCCCTCAATTTTGGTAATCATTTTGGGCATCTTATACCTGTAGAAGGCATCATCACTATTTCCAGCACCTATGTTCTGTAAAGCCATCTTGACTACAGTGCAAAATTTGAAGAACAAATAAACTGGATGTCACAGGGAGAAAACGCAGAGATTCGAACTATGGGCAATGGCAAAATTGTCTTCCAAAGTTTCCAGGACAAGAGAAGACTGGTCTTCGGCGGTTAAAAAAGGTTGCACCCGATTGCAACCATCAAACTCAGGGTGTTCCAGAAATGGCCCGAGATGCATACAGCCAGTCCTTTGAAAAATGGATCTGTTCTTTTTTCTTAATGAAGGACAGTACTCTCCTAGCAACCCAATCGATCCCAAATCGAAGGTGGCCTGTTCGGACATAAAAGAAACTTCAATGTTGACACCTTCACCTTGAAAAGATGCAAACAGCAGCTAACCCCACAAGCTCCCTGTGTCAACAATGTCCAGAATTAGAAGTAAGAAACATATAGCGATAGATATGCTGTTAATAACACAAGAAAATTATTCATATGTCAGGTTCCATTAATTTAGATAGTCAGTACAAGCAACAAGAAACAAGAATAGCAATACAACGGTTCAGAACATGTCATGAATAAAAGAAAGATTGTGAGTACGTATTTGTACAACTATCTACATAGCAATACACAAAGATTGCCAGCAAAACCCAAAACATAATAAAAATGAATGCAAATGCAATTAACCATCGTGCTCAAATTTTTCAGAAGTTTCCTTGTTGACAGAAGTGTTAAATACATAAAAATAAACCTCCTTAAACAGCTAAGCAATCAGCTTGCCTTCTCATGAAGATAAAAAAAGTTCAATTAAACATAGCACAATTCAAGTTTTATGTGACATTTTAAGTTAAAGGTCATTCAAGACCAAATCCGGAAAATAAGAAGAAAAAAAAACCCCAGAGAAAGGGGACACTGAAACAGAAAAGGCCATGCAAAAACACATTTAAAGCAAAAAAAAAAACACAATGATTTAGGAGGTGTTTGGGAGAGTAGTTTAAGTTATGTTGTTTGGGTGTTTTTGATATACGTGTAGGTGAAAATGTGTGTAATGTTGTTTAAAATGTGTGAAAATATGTTTAAACATGCTTGCCAAACACCCCCTTACTTTCTTCCAATTAAAAAAAAAAGAAACTCGAAATAAACCAGTATAGCCATTAAAAATAACTAGTGTTTAAATACATATAGAACTTAAATCATACAAGTCTAATATACTGAAATGTTATCAAGTGTTTTTTACAAGTGATGCATGAAGACATTAGGTCTATTATTGATTTCAAAACAAGGTTTAGGCTCTATTAATTATTCTAACAATATGCAGTATGTTTTACAACAAGCTTCTATAAACAAATTAATCTAACAATAGATTTCACAACAAGCTTTTTAAATGAAAATTAGAAATAATAAAGAAACTTAAAATTAATAGAATAAATAAATAAACAACTGAGGCTCTCGCCTTAGCACCATTTTCATGGTTTAAAGCACTCACCTCACTTGCCAAAGCTCTAAAGGTGAGCAACTAAGTAAAAGTGCCTAGGCGAGCACCCGGCTCGCCTATGACTTCCATTAATACAACAAGGTGAATCACAGACATGCTATATAAGAACATCTAGGAACCAGAACAGAAACATTAGAACCCTTCAAGCAAAATATATTTTCAGATCCTCACTTCCCATTTAGCATTTACGGTAAAGAATGATGGTCAACATTTCATCCCATTGCAAAAACATGCATTATGAACTCAAGCTAGATATTGTAGCATCATATCCAAACTACAATAAACCTAAATATGTACACTTTTACATGAACATTTAAGCCCAGGCCTAGACAAACATAACACACCTCGTAACAATTAGAACATAACACCACCTGTCTTATCAATCCCACATTGTTCATACTTCCTTTCAAACCCATACAACCTTACACATAGCACCGTAATAATTATATAAGCTAAGACTAAATGACATAGCAGTTTCAAATCAAACTAATGAATACCCATCAACATTTACAGCTGTCCATTGCTCTCTCTCTCTCTCTCTCTCCCTCACAAAAACCTGTTCACACAAATCATACATATATTTAAATCCTTTAAAACTCAGAAATAATATCAGTAGTACAAACATTTCAGGTTTGGTGTTTCCTTACAATTTTTTTTTTTTTTTGGTTCAGTTAGCAAAACAAGAACATTGAAAACATCTTTAATTGTGATTTTCCTTACTGTTTTATACAAAGCAGTTTCTGAAAATCAAAACCAAAAAGGTCCTCAACAGTTTCACATTAATTAATTAAAATTTTATAATCAAAATTATCATTAAGTAAATCTATAAAAATCAGAATTAAATTTTTTTTTTTTAAATCATTCAAAAAATAAAAACATCCAAATTCTGAAACTTGCAAGTATAATTACCATTGTGAAACAACTACGAAAGAAGAATACAGATTTATACAAAAATCCCGTTCAATCAGCTACATCACAAAATTATTTGGTTGTTATTTACAATATATTCAAAATCTAAAGCGATTTAAGCCGAGATAGAATAAGATCTTGAAACTGAACCAACATAATATATAAAAAAAAAAAATTAAATAAATAATCGACAAATATCGAAGAAAAATAATCAAACTGAACAAAGAAACCCTAGGGCTCAATACCTGCAATCAACGAAAATCTAAATTGAACACGAAACCAGGAGCGAGTGCGAGAAGGAAAAAGCGAAAGCGATGGTGAAAGAATTAGGGTTTAGAGGACTCTGTGGCTGAAGAGAGAGACAAGGAATCAGAGGCGGCCAAGCGATTTCTTATATAGGGTTGGAGAGGAGGTGGGGAAATCATCACCCGGTACAAGGGCTTTTCTGTTTTTAGTGGTACTGGATTTTTTTAACGTTCAATTGAGAGAGTTGGGGCCTGATGTTGATCTTCACCGTTGATTTTGTGGACTGCTTTTTCTGATCTGGAAGAATTACAGATCAGCACGCTTTGATAAGATTTTTAGGGGGCCATATGTCGTTTCCCTAAACTACCCTCCAACATTAATGTACTTCAAGGTGTTCCACCTTCCAATCTTCATGCCCTTTTGGAACTAAAGGTCCTTCCGTTTTGGCAGTGGAAAATAGAGAAGATAGAAAATAAAGTGGAAAATACTGTTTTTCACTGTTTGTTTGGGGAAGAAAAATAGGAATAAGAGAAAACTGGGGAGAAAGTTTTCTCTCCAGGCCCACATTTTTTTTCCTTCAAAATCGGAAGGAAAATTTAGAGAGAAAAGTGTTATGGTAACACTTTTACAAAAATACACTCTTTCTACCTATTTTTTTTCAACGTTCTTATCTCTCTCTTCTTCTTCTTTTTTTCCCAACGTGACCTGATCCTCAACTTTTTTTTTTTTCAACGTTACCTAAATGTTCTCTTCTCTCTTTTTTTTTTTTTTTTCAACGTGACCTTATCTAATTTTTACATTATAATAATAATAATAATAATAATAATAATAATTTATATATATGATGTGATAAATTTTATATTATATAATGAATACAAATAAATCTATTTCTTACATATTATGTAACAAGGTATAATAGTCAATTTATATAAATTACATTTTCCATCCTTCCATTTTTCTCTCCAATCGAACAAAAGAGTTTTCCACTCTCACACTTTTCCACCCCTCCAACCGAACACACAAGAGTGGAAACTAAATATTTTCCATCCTCCCACTTTTCCACTCCTCCAACCGAACGGACCCTAAAATATTTTTGGCTTTTGTTAATGGATCGCACCTGCAAACCAATCCCGCATATTGGGAAGTAACTAAAACTAAGAAATATAAGTATTTAATTAGCTGAAAGATGTGAACACCCTAAAAAAAGCAAGTTGATTCCAACCCAACAAAAAAATCGATTTTAACTAATGTACTTCAGCACTAGTTACATTCACAATAATTAGATTATATTTTAAATGTGGTTTTAATATTATAATTTTAAAAAAATTTAACTTAAATATTAAATTTTAAACTATATTATATTTTAAATTTGGTTTTTACACTATAACTTCAAAATTTTTAACTTAAATATTTAATTTTAACAACTAGGTATTATGATTTTGTTATTTTTGAATCAAATCATGAAATTCTAAAATTGTACTAACTTAAACTTCGAAATATTTGAATTTTATTTGGGAGTTTAGTTTTGAAAGTGAAAGTTTTGATTTGACACTATAAGTTTAATTTGTAAGAATATTAACTCTATGCTTTACATCGAAACTATAGGGCATTAGGGTTTAGTTTAAAACCACCCCTAAAGTATAGGATTACAAAAGGTTAATTTCACTGCTTCTTTTCCCCCTAAATTTGGTCCAAACAAATGAAATACTTCTATAATTATACAATAATCTTCAACATTTTCCATAGATCTTCTATTCTCATTGTATGCAGATAATAAAAAGATTGTTCTCATGAAATTGTACCATCAAAGAAGTAAATGAAACTCAATTATAGGAAAAATAAAAGGCTTTTTATTTTAATTGTGCTGGCAAGATGTGTAATATAACCAATGTTTTTACTTGTTATTGGAGAAAAATATTTTATAAAGTAAAATAGATGTAATAAATGATAATATTGTAACTTTTTTTTAGACAGTTACAATATGTTACAAATCTCGCAGCATGAATCATTTCCCCTTATATTTTAACTTGTAAATGTTTTTAACAAACAAATATGTTATAATTTTCAATTTCATTAATTTTCAATAAATTAGGGTTTGTAATTAGACATATTTTTCCTCCAAATTGGATTTAAGGAATATCTTCTAACCTATAGTATTTTAATCAAATGACTCACTAAATCATCTAAATAAATAAATAAATCACATGATTGTTAAGTAGATTATGTAAATAAAAGCAAACATGAATGCTCATTTGAATCGTCACTTAGTGCTTTTCAAGAAAGTTTGTATTTTACAACTTGTGAAAATCATTTTTATTAGCATATGAAATCCTAGATGAATAATATGGCAAATAAATAATTTTGACAATGCAGTGGATTTATGAATATAGTAGTTATTTATATAGAATAAATTAATAATTATACTAAGTATGCTTGTGAGTGTTACTTGGTTAGTTGATGAATGATTAAAATATGCAATTCCTTCTCAAAAATAAATAAATAAATAAATGTAATTCAATAAATAAATAAATGCAATTCAAGTAGGCAAAATTTAAAGACTACGAATGGATCTAAATATGTTTATGAATGGTTACTCATTTATGCATAGAACAATAGGGACTTTGATGAGTTCGTTTATGTGAAGTCAAAAGGCTTTGTTTTTTATAAGGACAAAATTTAGGTATAGTATCTTAGGTGCTGTTCTTTAGGTTCTCATCTTAAGATTTAACCATGTGGCTACTTAACTAAAAAATCCACTTTTATCCTATGAGAAAAAATCCACATAGTAATATCTTAAGAGGAAAACCTAAGGAACAATACCTAAATATTGTATCTAAGTCTTACCCTTTCTATAATATTGTTCAACTTCACCTATAGGATTATTTGAGAGTTTTATATTTTCCACCGTAAAAAAGATGACTTTACAATTAAGCATCATTATTGATTAGGTATTTTTGTTTGCATTGCTATAAATTCTCAATTAAAAAGTTTAAATCATTATATTATTGAACATATAGAAGATTTATTTGTTCTCAACTCATCTCTAAATCTTCAAGAAACTCGTGAATCCTTTAAGAATTGGTGATATTTATTTTTTAGTAAGCAAGTATGCAAGAACAAATCATTAAAAAAAACTAAAAATGAAATTTCACAATTACTATCACTATATAGTTCAACATTTGGGTTTCAAAATTTTGTTAAATATTTTTGAATTGTACCAATGGCTAGCAAGGGCTAGAATTTAATAGCCTACTAATTTGTTTATTTAGTGGTTCTATATGTACTTATTCACTTATTTTTCTCATTTCTATTGCAACTATGGAACACATTTTTAATTATGAACATTATCAAACATAGGTTTCACAACAAAATGAGAGATGATATTTTAGGGAAATTTTTTATTTTGTACATCAAAAGGGAGATTGGTATGAAATTCAATTCATAATTAATATTTTAAAAGAACATCGAGTTCCATTTTGATATATCATAAATGATTGAGTTGAATATATATATATATATATATATATATATATATATATATATCATTTGTGTCTTTTATTTTGGTAATACTAAATGGATACTAGTTTTATTTTTCATATATTTATTTAGTTTTGAATTTTTAGTCTTACTTTAAAATGATCAAAATTTTGGTTCATGTCTTGGCATCTAAAGACAAATTTCTAGTTTTATCCTTAATCATCTACTATTCATAATTTGACACATTAACTGTTATTAAATATTTTATGAGAATTAGTGTGACTCGCTTATTGTGTGTATATATATATAATAATTTTTTTGATAATTCAATAGTTACAATAAAAAAAAAAAAAAAGATATGAACGATAGACATTTTCAAAAATACTAAAATGTGACACACAATTAAGCTCAAATATCTAGACTTATTGTAATTATAATATATATATATATATATATATATATATATATCACTTTATTATATTTTTCTTTCTGCCTCTTTTTAATTTATCTATATCTTAGCTGTTTTGTAATAAAAGAATCTGTTTCTGTCCAGTCAAACCGCGTGGCTTTGAACCCAGCAGTGGTTTATAGGTTTTTACAATTGGATTTTGTTAATGTGTGTCTTAAGGGCACATAATAATTATTTATTTTTAAAAAAATAAAATTTTCGAGAATTAAAAAGTATTGACAACTTTATTAATTTTCAAAAAATTTTTACCATAAATAAATGATTTAATATGTGCCCTTAGGGCACACATTAACCGATCCCTTTAATTATAGTAATCAAAATGGTAAAGAATAAAAAAAAGAAAAAAAGGAATACACAGTGGTCTGTTAAAAATAAAAATAACATCCAGACCACAGCAAGATATCCCGACCACGTCATCGCCCGTCTGAGGGACGCACCTCTTTGATTGGATCTTCCATTCTCTCTCTCTCTCCCTCTCTCTGCATTCGCATCCAAAGCCAGAGCTTACCGTCCATCTCTCTCTCTCTCTCTCTCTCTCTAGTCGGTAATTCATTTCTCTCTCTGAGATTTACATCCCGTGCTTTTTTGTACGTTCTAGTTCGTTTCTTCTGCTGAATCTCTGTCTCTGTGTCTTATAAATAGATCGCTTGCTTTGCAATTTGCATATCCACCTGAATCTTAATAATATTTACTTCTTTTGTTTCAATTCATTATTACTTCTTTTGCATATCTCTCATTTCTTGTTATCTATTTATTTGTGCTGCTTAATCATGATTGTTAAAAGAAAAATCATTCATCGATTTTCCATTTTTAGGAATATATTTTTGAATTATAAACTCTACGAAGCTAGTGCTGGTCTTTTTTTTTTTTTTTTTAATTTAAAATTTCAGCTCCCTTATAAGCTTGAAACTGAGGCAATTCAATTAAAAATATATATATACAGAAGAAGAAGTTAATTAAGATGTATTAATGTCATTTAATTGCTGAGTTTTCGTATAGGATTTTCGTTTGCCAATAAGTAGGTCAAAAGATTTTGATATTTCAAAATTCTTATAATAATAATAAGGGAGACGAATATCTGATTAAGTGAGGTTTAGTAACTACAGGATCTATGAATTGTGTCCTTGTTTGATGGTGCTATGTGAAGTACACATTTCGTTGTTGTTGTTTTTTTTTTTTTTTTTTTAATAATTTTACGCGTGGATTTTTTTAGATTTGTTGTTATGAAGTTTATAATATTTTGAGTTACATAATTAGGATATGTTATTTTTCGTAAAATTGATTTAAGTGCTTCTTATTGTCAAACTTTCCTGTTTTTAGAATTTAAAGGGATTTCCGAAAATTGATAGCATATTGTGAATGCTAGGATATATTATTGGCTGTTGGGTTAAAGTTTTGATTGCCATCAACAAATAGACTATGGGGGGTGGGGTTAATGTGTTGTAGCATTCGTTAAAATTATGGATCCATTGATTTGTATTCTTCTTCTTTCTCAAGATGGTACTGCATTTTTATAATGTTGATGTCATCATAACCCCAAGGAACCAATCATCAAAAAAAAAATCATAACCCCAGAATTGACCTGGGAACAACCTCATGAAATTCTCCTTCCCCCTCCCTTTTGGAGCCAAAACTCATATATTAAAAGAAAAAAAGAAAAAGAAAATGTAGATGCTTACGTAGTTTCATTTTGTTTCTCAGGGTTATGTGGCTTTTGTGGCCCTCACAGCTCTTTTATATTTATTTTTTTCTAAATTTTCTTACTGCTTTATTTCAATTCGGAGGAACCATCGTACTTTCAAAATCATGTACTGAAGGACATGAAGACTGAGACAATATAGTTTTTTCTGTTGATGACCTCTGTTTTGGCTAACATCAAGCCCAAAAGAAGCCTTTGTTTAAGACTGTGTCTCTATTTTGGCCAACATCATAAAGGTAAGACCTTGGTGTGATGGCAAGTACCTTTTTCCCAAGGGATGTGTCGTGGGTTTGATTTGCCGACCAACCACCTCTCCCAGTCCCACATAAGTAGAATTATTGTGCATTAGGTATGACCTGATTTAAGAATGTGTCTTTCCCCTCTTTTGATTTTTATTTCATTTCTCCTTTTGGAATAGATATGCAATGTCACTGCCATATGCCATGGAAGTGGGTTGACCCCAAAGGAGCCTAGCATATGTGGCAACTCTTATTTATGCCTTTTAATTACCTCCCAAGATTTAAGATTCTATCTCTTCTTTATACCTTGTGAATCACCTCAATTGGTTTAATATCAGAAAATTTTCTTTGTGTCCTTTAGCATCTGTCAGACAGGATGTCACAATTTAATAATTCTACCAAAATGTTCATGAGTACAACTGGTTTGCTGATGCAGCTGTTTGGTTAAGTGGTGCAAGGTCATTATGTCAGGCGTGGAGGATCTCAAGGAGAAAGAACGAGTGGGTGGAGATATCCCCATTGAGTCTGAAAAATCTATGCCGTCATCTCAAGAGGAGGTTGTGTTCAGATTCTAAATTTTTTTACACACTTGATCTATAATTGACCGAATATTGCATTCATGGAAAGCCTTTAATTCCATTGTATTTTGTAATTGAGACAATTTCTCAAAGCTTATGGTTGACTCAGATTATGATTTTTGTAGGAGGCAGCAGTAAAGAAGAAATACGGTGGAATAGTGCCCAAGAAACCGCCACTCATTTCTAAGGTGATTTTTGATTTTGAAATTACTTATGGCTTTTGTCAATTGGAATTTGGAAGAGTTATCCGTTTGAGTTGGTTTTCCTCTAAAAGTTTTGGCTGTGATGTCAGGACCATGAACGTGCTTACTTTGATTCTGCTGATTGGGCTTTGGGAAAGGTAGGCATATTATCTTAATCATTTTTCTTGTCCTTGACAAAAGTGAAAAACATGCATTAAGTTGACTTACTAATATCTTTTATGCTTTGGATGATAACAGCAAGGTGTCGAGAAGCCCAAAGGACCACTTGAAGCCCTTCGGCCCAAATTGCAGGTATTAGTTTAATTTGACTTTTTTTCTTATTTAGGTTGTGCTTAGTTTGCAAGGATTTCTGTTCCTTTTGCATTGCAATGGTCAATAATTTGTAGATACTGCTGCTATTACTTGCTAAATTGCATGATAGGCGTATACCTTTTTGAGTGAGATTGTTGTAGAGCTCTGATTGATATATTTCCTGAGTTTCTGCATTTAAAGTTGAATTCTGTGATTTTTGCTGCTTTTAAAAGACCGTGTAAGGTACCATACTGAAATTGTCAATTGTTATCTAGTGGTGCAAGATGGAAGTTATATTGAAATAAGAACCACTCACCAAGCTCCTCTAACCAATTAGGAGGGTTTATCAAGTCATGGGTCAGAATTTTTGGTCGGATTTAGGATGGGCGTGTGGTGTTTATTTATTACCAACAGGCTCACAAACTTGGCTCCCACATATAATATTTTTCTTGAATGTTAGTGAATCTGGAAAGCATTTTTCTCTTTAGGATGTAGATGGTAATCCAAATTTGGAGTATTTAATATAGAAATAAAAACCAAACTATATGTTGGAATTGTGTGTCAGCATGCTAGTGCCCAGCCAGTTGCATGTGCAGTATAGGGTTAGGTAGCAAGATGGGAAAACAGATTTGATGGGAGATAGAAGTGGCCAAATTCCACATTATTAACCTAGACCTTATGTGGCCTATGTAACTTCAAACTGCTCAAGAAGGTATGAAAGGCATTTCATTTCCAGACTCTTGGATGCAGAATGGATAATTCAATAGCATACTTTAAGTGGAAGAGGAAAGAGACCATTAAAAGGAGAATTCACTAATTGTAAAATAATTAGTGTTGACGTCTTATTACCACTGAACGTCATACTGGTAGCTACAGAAGGTATTTCACTTCCAGACTCTTGGATGCAAAACAGTTAAATTAAAAGCATACTTTAATTGGTAGGAGGTAGGGGTCAAAAGGAGGAGAATTCACTAATTATAAAATATTTTGATTTGAAGAAAGGAAAGTTGATAAAGAAACTATAGTTTTCTATTTTTATTTTTATTTTTTATTTTTTGGATAAGGGTGCGTGTAGTGTTGTCAAAGGTGAGCGCTCACATTATTCCAGTGCCTTGGCTAGGCACCACTAAGGCACCTCTGAAGCCTCAAGGTGAGGTTCCTTTATTGAGGTGCTTGCCTTTGGTGGTTATGAGTTTGTTACATAAAGTCTCAGGTGCTTGAGCTGAGTGCCTCAGTAAAATTCCCTATATTTTATGGGTGGACAAAGTACACCCTTTAAAAAACATTTCAAAGAAGATGATTAAGTCTGCTTGGCCAATTTATTTAGTTTATCATAAAATGAAGGTGTGGGGCACCCAAATTTGTTTTGTCTTGATTTCTCATCTCTCTCCCTCTAGGTTCCTCAAGTGGGGCCAAAAAAAAAAAAAAAAATCCCTTTTGGTGATATGCATTATTGTCTATGGAGCTTTTGCCTTGAGGTATGAGGAAATGTTAGAAACTTCCCCTCTTATTTTCATAAATGACACTCCACCCCTTGAGGTTGTGGTTTGTATAACAAATAATTCTTTATGACCATTACAAATTGAGTCAAAATATACAATTTTCAAATTAAATTTTCTTCTAGAATAACCTCAAAAAAAAAAAACATATACAGCTTTTGCCTTGAGGTTTGAGGAAATGTTAGAAACTTCCCCTCTTATTTTCATAAATGACACTCCACCCCTTGAGGTTGTGGTTTGTATAACAAATAATTCCTTATGACCATTACAAATTGAGTCAAAATATACAATTTTCAAATTAAATTCTCTTCTAGAATAACCTCAAAAAAAAAAACATATATATATATATATATATATATATCTTTGATAAGTAAGAAAATTTTATTCAAAGTCATAAGAAGAAGTCACCCAAATATATAGGAAGTATACTGCAAGAGACCAAAACAATCAAATACACAAATTGCAAGCATCCATCAAATCATAAACCTAAAGATAGAATGACTTCCTATGATAGATATCCAATCTAATAGTGTTTTAAAGAAGAAAAGTTATTAGTTGGCTATTGTCTTTTCAGAGTCTTCAAAACACCGGTTGTTACTCTCCTACTAAATACACCACATCAAATGGTGACCTCTAAAAGATTGTTTAGTAACTGGATTGGTTATATGATAAGAAAATTTAGAAAAAATAATAATAACCACAAGGGAATAAGTGTCATTTTTAAAAAATAGGAGAGTTTTTGACATTTTCCAAAACCTCAAGGGAGGTTATTGTAATTTATCATTTTGCTTTTCTTTGTCCAATTCTACTTTTACTTGATCTCCATGGCAATTGCTCTTAGCCATTTTCTTTTACATTTTCTGTTAAATGGTTTTTTTTTTTCCCCAACATGCATTTTATACCCCAAATTTTATTCATTTTACTCTATAAAGCGTAAAGAAATTATAAAATGGCTCCATTTTTGTAATTTTTTTATTGAATTGAAATTGTTAAAATTATGGTTAAATAATTAAATTCACTATTTCTTAATAGCTTATGCTTTTAGAACAATCGGTAACTTATCATAGCATTAGAGCAGGAGATCCTAAGTTTGATCCCTGTCTCTACCTCCCGTTTAAAATGTTAAAAATCTCATATGTTAGGCCTTACTTATTAAGGGAGAGTTTAGGCCAAGGGGAAGTGTTAGAATTATGGTTAAATAATTAAATTCGCAATTTCCTAATAATTTAAACTTTTAGGACAATTGATAACTTACTAGAAATTATTATCATTCTATTTAGCTTTGTTTTGGTTTTTTGTTTTATTTTGAAAACTCCCCTTTATTTTAGTAAAAATCTCTTAACACATAAATGTTTCCTCTCTCTCTCCCTTCCTTTTAACAAAATGCCAAGTTGTAAATGAATACATTACATTTCTGGAAAACAATTCATTAAGATTCCAGTTTATTACTTTAGGTTATAATTTGAATTTATAATATTTGCACATGTTTAGACATTGTTGTCTTCACTTGGGCAGGCACCCATTTAGTACCTTGTGGGCCATATACAGACTTGGCACCCTGAGGCCAATTTTCACTTTTAACAACACACACACACATGCACATGCAAGCTTGTATGATTTGTATCTGTTCGCATGATTCTTGCACGCGAGTCAGTACAAAATTGTATGCACAAGGTGCATCTTGCATGCAAGAAAGGTATGATTATATGATTCGGGATTGAGGCAAAGTGGTAAGTCCAACATGAATGATTGAAATGCCAAAATGGGTTGAGTAGGCTACTGTCAGCATGCCTATCTAATGGTTAGCATTATGGATCAGCTTAAAAAGAACTAGTTGGACATGTTTACCTATTATATCAACATACAAGAATTAACATTTAAAATGAGTGTACTTTTATTTCTATTCTGAAATCTCTATGATGCTTAAGAAAATTTATTCTTGGTGCTTTATTTTTTTAGCCCACACAACAGCAAACAAGATACCGGAAGTCTCCCTATGCTCCAGCAGGTGGTGAAGGTGTGCCTAACTGTAAACATTAATTGCTGAATACTTGCTTACAACTATTCTTTACCATATTATATTTTCTCACAAGTGAACAAAAATTAATTCCTGTTCTCTTTTTTGTAGATGGAGGAAGTGCTGCATCTGAGGATGGGACTACCAATGTATGAGACGCTGCTGTTGGCTCTTTACTCTTGTGAGAACTTCTGATTGTTATTCCGATACCTACATAGGTAATGAGTACTTTTCTGTTGTTTTCCAGAATAAAGTCTGGTGAAAATGTTTTGTTGTTAGCTAAAGGAACTGACTATAATTATAATGCAATTGAGATTTATGAAGCTTCAGTTTCTGCTGTTCCATATGTTTTTCTGTGTGGGACATCGCTGCTCATTTTATGATAAATGAAAATAAAAAGGCTTATGTATGACTAGCAAAATAATTTTTCTGTTGTTTATTATTATAGGTATCTGGTTGTACTGTTGACACTATACATGTCCTTTGTATTTTACTTGGGAAATGACAATTGCCTCCAATTAACTCTAGCTCAAATGGTATAACAAGGTGAAGGTTGAGATTGTGAGTTCAAGACTCATGGGTGCACGACTAAGTGACTAATTAAAAAAAGGAATTGACAATTGTCTCTTTTAAATTTAATAACAAAAATATTTACATATTGTTTCCATGTAGACAAAATTGTTAAAGATCATTGATGTGTTTGTCATTGGCGTGAAAAGTTTCAAGCTTTGGTGCCTTTTTCTCGACCTTGTTTGTAAGTCAGATTGTTTAACTCTCACTCTCAGTTTGGTTTCATAAGTGAGCCAAGTCTTCTTTTGAATGTGGCCGATCCTAGGTACAAATGGCTACATTTTAACTTTGTTTGAGTATGTAATATGCTTATATGCTATGCACATTTAATATAATATCCGTAATTCATTTTTCACTCAAAACACTATGTTACTCCAACACCCATGAATAAAATCTCTCATCTCCACCTTTTGAAAGTGAGACCAAAAGTATTGGACAAGCTTAAATCTGAAGTTTCTTTTCGCTTCTTTTCTCAAGGTAATTTCTTTTGTTGCCTAAACAAGAGTTGGGCTGCTTGAAATGGTTGGAATTCTAAATGATTACAACAACAACAACCAAGCCCTAATCCTAAATTTTTTGGGATTCACTTTAGATCTGTAACAGTTTGTTAGAATCTGTCACAACTCACAAGTATTCTTTTCCACCATTCTATTCTATCTATAAATTGAAACCACACTTCTTATTATTTTCTTAATTGACATGTTCTTTTTTACTACTTCTACTAATGCTATTTTTGGTATTCTTTTACCTTTTTTTGCCAGCACATTAATTGCTCTATATAGAACATGATCAAACCATGTCAAGTGACTTTCCCTTATCTTTTCATTTATAAGGCCCCTCATCTTTAGGCGGATTTTCTCATTATGAATCCTATCTTTCCATGTATTTTCATTTATCCATTTTAGAATTCTCATTTTAGCTTTTCACTCATTTTATGAACGCGTTACTTCCTAAGAGCCCAACATTTAGTACCAAAAAACATGGCTAGCTTTTTATGGAAGTTTTATAAAATCTTCCCTTTAACCTAGTATTTTACAATCATACAATAATCCTTACACTTCTCCATTTCATCCACCTTGCTCCTAAACCTATGATTCACACCCTCTTCGATTTCCTGATTTTTATGAATTATTAATCCAAGATAATCAAAAGCTCTTTCGCTTTATAATTTCTTGACCATTGAGTCTTATTGCTTGTTCATCTATGTTTCTACATTTATTAAACTTACACTCCATTTATTGTGTTTTAGTCATACTCAATTAAAAGTCTTTACATTCTAGAGCGTCTTGTCAATTTTTATTTGGCCTTAACTCTACATTTAATTTTATTCACTAAAGCTATATCATCTACAAAAGGCATACATCAAATGACAAATGTTATGTTTATTCTCCTCTTGGTCATTGTATCTACTATTTTCATTTGTTTTTCTGTTAAAGACCTCATATTTCAAGTACTTATACAAGTCATATTCTCTTGAACTAACTTCTTTACCAACATATTTCAAGTACTTATACAAATCATATTCTCTTGAACTAACTTCTTTACCAACACGACCATCAAAGTGTTGGAACTTTTGTCCATTTTTCACTAGACCTAAACATCGATGTAGCGCATTTTTTACAAGGAACACTGTAGCTCGCCCTAGCTCACTTTTTATTACATTTGAAGTTCGATGCAACATGTTGCTAGTAGGAGACGCCCCCAACAAGTCTTTGAAGTGGATCTGTTTATAATAGTGGGACTAAATTTTATGTTGTCCATTAATATTTCACAACCTTCCTCTTTTAACAAGGCTTAGAAATTACTATAAACAAAAGACAAAATTTGGTTACAAACTTGGTTGTAGCAATTAGTTACCACAACCTTTAAAAAAATCAACATGTCTATATATTTTGAAAATTTAACTATTGGATTACATATATTTTATGTTCTTAACATGCATGTCAAATTTCGTGCTAATAAAATACTATTTAATATATAAAGTTATTTTTTATCTAATTTATGACTACAAAAATTTGAAAATTTGAAATTTAAACATTTGTTTGATGACATAGTTATTGATTTTTGTACTCTGAAAAAATTTTAAGCATGAAGGATATAAGAAGAAAATGTAATTTAATGGTGGATTTATCAAAATTTATATTCAATAAAAAGATATTGAGTGGAGTTGTAGTCATTGGTTACAACTAAATTTGTAACCAAACATTATCCATAGAGAAAGTAATTGACACTAACTATAGACACAAGCAAAATTAAAAGTGATTTTAAAAATGATTGATGCAAATAAATACTAGGTAAGTGGAAATGCCTTGAACAAAACCAAGGAGATATTATTTTGGGAGAAAACCATAGACTCTAATTTG
The DNA here is from genome assembly GCF_040712315.1 of Castanea sativa. Classification (NCBI taxonomy): domain Eukaryota; kingdom Viridiplantae; phylum Streptophyta; class Magnoliopsida; order Fagales; family Fagaceae; genus Castanea; species Castanea sativa. Next base: position 46,047,870 of record NC_134013.1, read on the forward strand.
AGATTAATGATTTTGAAATGATAGGCCAAAAACGCATTGACCTCTTGTAATGGATTAATTGATTAATTAGCTAAGTTTAATTGTACGTGGCAGCACAAACAAATCACTAAATAACTAAATATGCAGCGAAAATTAAATGACATGGTGATTTGTTTACGAATGAGGAAAACTTACACGACAAAAACTCCACCGAGTGATTTTAAGGTTGCCACTTTCGAGAATTCACTATTATCACAACAAGCAGTTACAAGTAAAGGAATCTCAGCACCTTATACCAACGTACAGTTGAACTCTTACCCCAATACCCAATTGGACTTGTTCTATAGTAACAATCTCTCATTTTATTGCATGGCTCTCAGTACGTGACTAACCAAAAGATGCGTGGATTCTAGTACGCGACTTGATCACCAACTTGAGAAGGATATTGGCTGCAAAGTTCTTCTATTCACCACACGATGAAGGTCACGAAATTGTTTGGTTACAAAACCCTATGGTGTACAAATACAACAATTTTTTCAAGATGAATTATGGCAAACTCTGTCTCCGACCACAATTTGCATAAATAAAACTTTGCTTTACACTCGTGCAATTTGTGTTACCTTTGACGGCCCTTAAAATAATCTTTATATATGTTTAGGGTTGTGAGAAAAGAAAGCCTAAACACATACTCATGGATTGGATGAAAAATAGCTTTGAAAAACTGAGTTTCATAAACTCGATAGATAACCACTTATCGAGATAACTGTCAAGCCACGGGCTTCAGCAGCTTTTAAACCTCGATAGATACTAGCTGTCGAGATTTAAAATCCAGTACTTTCTTACTTGATTTTTGGACAGACTTGCATGACTTTAACACTTGAATTTGAAACCTTGTTCCTTGAAGTATTAAATACATCCTAGATCTACTCAATTATAAGTAAAGTGCATTTTATCAAAGGATTAGCCAATTACATAAAATGTTGACATATGTTCATAACATGAATCACATATGTCCTAACAATTTCCCTTTTTGGAAATCCGTGACAAAACCACAATAAACAAATGAACATATGAGAGAAGTCATAAATCACTCAACTCATATTCACTTGTTGAATACAATAAAATCCATCCTAACACAAACTCTTGAAAAACTTTGTAAGAAGAAAGTTTATGGCAAGAAGACTTTGAGAACCTATATTTCTGAAACACTTTAAACAAAACTCATCAAGGCATCTTAGTGTGAAACAGAAATATAAGATTGCATACATTAAATAAGAAACATGTGTATAAAGAGAAAAGAAACAACACATGTAAAGATAGATGAAAAAACTGTAATAACAACCTTAAATGTATATATATCAACAAGTACAAGGTTTGCTATCATAACATGATCACAAGATCTAAGGTACATGAACAATGTATCTAAAATAGAGAGAGAAGAAAAAGATACAAAAGTCATCACTACATCCCTCAAAATACAAACACTCCCCCTATCAAAAAGATCCTATATTAACCCTCCCCCTATGAGTATGATTACTCTCATATCCAAAATTACTCCCCCTTTTTGTCACTAGTAACAAAAGGTAAGTATATCAAGTAGACATCTCATCAGCACTAAAAGAGCTAGCACAATCATCCGAAGCATTAGCATCACTATCATCATTCTCATTCTCAAAAGCCTTTAGAGTAGGAGGAGGAGAAGCAACGAAGCCACCCATGACAGCTTGTCGTCGTGCAATATGACCAACACGGGTGTTCATGTTGAAAAAATACATGTTTGTATCGTATATAAAACATACACAGCGAAAAATTAAAGGATATACTTCATTTGCAATTGTTAACATGTACTATGCAAATTTCAGAATTCAAGAATATGAGAGCATACCTTGGTGTGGTAAATTTTAAAAACAAAGATCAGAAACACTTTTAATCTTCACTCCAATTCCGCTAACGTCCAAGAAGTAAGGTCTCTCAATCAGTTTTCTAATGGAGAATTAGAGAGAGTGGCTTACACTCACACATACACCATTTCACAAGCGTGTTGTTCCTTAATAATTGTTCTTTATTATGTTTTTCCCTTTGTATCTAACTGGTTATCTAATTGGGCTGGCCTTTTGGGCATTTCCAATTGGGCTTAAGTGTGTGGCTTGGAGTGGTCTAAAAGGGACCAATAAGACACTAGCTCCAATGGGTCTTGGGTTTTTCTGTAAACTCTTGACAAATCCAAAGTTATATTAACTATATTTAATACCACTATATAAATATAGTTGCATTCTAGGCCTTATTTATAAATTATATCCCAAAACTTTATTGTACATGCAACCCTTCATAAAATATTCATAGTAATACAAAGTCATGAATATAGACTACCACTTTGAAAATTACTACATCTTAATTTCTTGAGTACCCGGTTTAATCCTTTAAGTTATTCATCATATATTTATAAAATCTAATTTCATAAATATATACTTTAGTATATCCTTACTAAAATGGTTAGGCTTAACACTCTGAATAACCAAACTCATTAAACTTATCTCAAGAGAATATTTTATATCTCTGTTGAGAGATTATGAATTCCATCTTGAGAATATATGTTCCATCAACACTAAATGTGGCTGCCCAACATATTGAGGTTTTGATTGTAACTTTAGATCTTATTCTTGATATATCAAAGTAACCTACACTTCATGATCAAGTCTATTATTCTCTCAGGATTAAGAGTTCATGTAAATAGAAGTCGTGAGTTTAATAAATCTCACAGCGGTTCAGTTCAATATGTTTTAACTCTTAAAATATATCAACATACCAACTAGAAATCTCCATTTTCATGATTAAGACAAATCATCTTAGTTGATATGTTAGAGTCTTCGCAGATGAAATGCCCAATTTCATCACCGACTACGAACTAAAATTCTAAGTTTACAAAGAACTTGTGATTTATATCTTCTGTGACTAAATCACATAAGTCACATACTATGCATCTCATGGGCTATATGATAATGTCTCAATATTCATGTTACCATTATTTTTAGATAATAATAAAACAACTTTATTAATCATAACATTAAGTCATACATAGCATCATACAATAGGATTTAAGGGCATACATCCTAACAATCTCCCACTTGCCCTAAAGACTATTGTGCACTAATCTAACTTTTATTTCCTCTAAATGTGACTCGAAAGTTCTTTGAAGCAAGGCTTTGGTAAAAGGGATCCGCTAGATTCTTTATCAATCTTTGCTACTACTACATCTCCACGAGCAACAAAGTCTCGAATGATGTGGTATTTTCTTTCTATGTGCTTTCATTTCTTGTGATTCTTTGGATTCTTGGATTATGCAACCGCTCCATTATTGTCGTAAAACAATGTAATAGGAACTTGCTCGATTCCCACAACACCAAGATTGGAAAGGAATTTCTTGAGCCAAACAGCTTCCTTTGCTGCTTCACAAGCAGCAACATATTCAGCTTTCATGGTGGAGTCAGTAATACAAGATTGTTTAACACTACACCAAATTATGGCTCTACCTCCCAAGGTGAACACACAACCTGAAGTGGACTTTCTGAAATCAAGATCTGATTGAAAATCTGAATCTGTATAGCCAAAGGAAATCAAATCTTCACAATGGTAAACAAGCATGTGATCTCTCGTTCTCCTTAGATACTTAAGAATATGCGTTACAACTTGCCAATGTTTAAGTCTTGGCTTTGATTGATACCGGCTGACCATGCCTATTAAATAACAAATATCCGGTCTAGTACAAAGCATGGCATACATGAGACTTCCCACCGCAGAAGCATAGGGAACTTGTCTCATCATATCTACTTCCTCTTGAGTCTTAGGCCTTTGGTCATCAGACAGAGGAATTCCATGTCTGAAAGGAAGTATTCATTTCTTGGAGTTTTACATGCTAAACTGTACTAGAACCTTATCTATATATCCAGCTTGTGACAAGCCTAATATCCTATTCTTTTGATCTCGTCAAAGCTTGATCCCTAGAATATAGTTAGTTTCGCCAAAGTCCTTCATATTAAATTGGCTTGACAACCAAACTTTAACCGATGATATTACTGTTGGAAAAATACATGTTTGTATCGCATACAAAACATACACAATGGAAAATTAACAGATCTACTTCATTCGCAATTGATAACATGTACTATGTAAGTTTCAGAATTTAAGAACAAGAAAGCTTACCTTGGTGCGGTGAAATTCAAAACAATCTGAATAGAAGTGCGTGGGAATACTTTTAATCTTCACTCCAATTCCACTTGATGTCCAAGAAGCGTGGTCTCTCAATCAGTTTCCAAGGAGAAAATAAAAGAGTGTCCAACACTCACATACAAACCATTTCATTTCTTGTATGATCTTAATGAAAACACTTATGAAAAAGCTTTATTAAATTTTGTATGTTTCTCTCCTTATATATAATTGATTATCTAATTGGGCTAGCTTTTAAGTTATTCCAATTGGGCTCTAGTATGTGACTTGGAGTGGGATCAAAAGGGATCAATAACACACTAGCTCCAATGAGCCTTGGGCTTTTCTGTCAACTCTTGACAAGTCCAAAATTACCATTAACTATATTTAATACCACTATATAAATATAGTTGCACTCTAGGCCTTATCTATAAATTATATCCCAAGACTTTATTATACATGCAACCCCTTCATTAAAAATTCATAGGTATACAAAGACATTAAATGTTGACTGCCACTTTGGTAATTACTACATCTTAATTCTTGAGTACCTAGTTTAATCCTTCATGTTATTTATCATACATTTATGAAATCCAATTTCATAAATATATACTTTAGTAACTTCTTACTAAAGTGGTTGTACCCAACACTCTGAATAACCAAACCCATTAAACTTATTTCAAGTGAATATTTTATATTCTCGTTAAGAGATTATGAATTCCATCTTGAGAATATATGTTCCATCAACACTATTTGCGGCTGCCCAACATACTGAGGTTTTGACCGTGACTAATAGATCTCACTCCTGATATATTAAAACAACCTACATCTCATGATCAAGTCCATTATTCTCTCAGAATTTAGAGTTGATGTAAATAGAAGTCATGAGATTTATTATTCATTTGACAGTCGTTAGGAGAATAATAAATCTCACAGCGGTCCAGTTCAATACGTCTTAACTCTTAAAACATATCAACATACCAACTAGAAGTCTCCATTTTCATAATCAAGACGAATCATCTTAGTTGATATGTTATAATCTTAGTTGATATGTTATAGTCTTCGCAGAAGAAATGTTCAATTTCATCACCGACTACGAACTACATTTTAAATTTATAAGGAACTTGTGATTTACATCTTCTGTGACTAAATCACATAAATCACATACAATATATCTCATGGACAATAAATGAACTAATGTCCCATTAGTTCATTTATAGATAGTTTTATATAATTAAACAATTTAATTATCTATGACATGCCAATAAATTGGATTTTATGGCATAAACCCCAACATTCTCCCACTTGCCCTCAAAGACAATTTACAATATATTCGACACTTATCTCCCTTTAGAGTATTTCACAATCACTCTATGGCAAGACTTGGAAACAAGTTTCAGCCAGATTTATTGCATAAATTATCTTTTCTACTACTACTCAAGTACCCATATCTCTTTAATGAGATAATATTTACACTTAATGTGTATCTTCACCACTTAGGATGACTACATATCTTGAAATCCAACTTCATAAATCACAAACAAATTACAAGTCAGTATTTGTACATCCAGTATCTATCAAAACCTCACTTTTATGGACAAGCATATAATCCCTCATTCTCCTAAGATATTTGAGTTTATGCTTTACTCCCATTGAATTAAGTGATCTTTGATTCAATTGATATTTGCTTACCATACCCACCGCAAAATAAATATTTAGCCTAGTATTTAGCATAGCATAAAGACTTCCTATTAGTATAGTATTAGGAACCGTCTTAATATGCTCTTCCTTTTATATGTCTTAGGACTATAGTCCTATATAAAGGAACTTAAAAGGAAAGAATCCTTTCTTGAAATATTACATGCTATACTTGGCTAGAATCTAATCTATTTAAGCAGTTTGAGATAAACCCAACATCCTAATTTTTGAATTTTAACAAAGTAAAATTCTTAGTATAACTAGTCTTTCCCAAGTACTTTATATCAATCTGGACTAGACAATAAAAAACTCTATTGATGACAATAACTTTACATCATTTTGAATAATTAAAATGTCATCAACATACATTAAGAAGTTTATTATTCTATATAACTTTTACACATATAAGGCCTTTTAATACTTGATCAAAATCAAATAATTTGATTTCTTAATCAAAGATGATATTGTATGATTTAGATGTTTGCTTTAGCTCATAAATGGAATTTAAATAATTTGCATACTAAACACTACTGTTTCCTTTGCTATGTACAAGTCTAGTTACATCATATAGATGTCTTCCTCAAGATTGCTACTTAAAGAAGCTTGCTTGATATCCATTGCCATATTTCATCCAAATGAAATATAATGGATAAGAGAATCTAGATAGAGTCAAACTTGACTATTGGTGAAAAAATCTTTTCATAGTCGAACCATTCTTTTCTGAATAAATCTTTTCGCCACTAGTCTTGATTTTGAAGGTTTGCACTTTCAATTCTATCAATCTCATTTTTCTTGTAGACCTATTTGAGAACAATAGGCTTAATGCCATTAGGCGCCTCTACAAGTTTTAGACTTTAAATAGAATCTAATTTTATTTACATAACCTTGATCCAATAATCCATATTCATATCATCTATTGCCTCTACGTAGGACTGAGAATCAAATTCATATCCTTGTGGAATGACTTCAAAAGTTTATCCCAATAATATGAATTTATTTTGTAATTAATAATCCTCCCACTACGATATTATACAGATGTATTAGCTATATATACAGAATAATGTCTTGTGGTGTATCTAATACAACCATCTCATTTATAAATGTATTTAATAGTTGTCTTTCAACATATTCTGACATTTATCTTCTAGAACGATTCTACGTTTAGCTTTAAGATTATTCACATAGTCATCATCAAAAACTTTGTATTTGTACTTTACAAACATTTTGTTTTCTTTATGACTATCAAAACAATCTTTTGCAATTTCTTTTTGGATAACTATCATAAATACACATTTTTCTACCTTTTGATTTCAATTTGTTAGACTTCCTATCTAACACAAGTGCTGGACATTTCCAAAAGTGGAAGTATCAAATACTAAGTTTTCACCCAATCCACAATTTGACAAATGTCCTAGGAACAAACTTTTGAAATCAACTTTAGAAAATGTATAGTAATTATTAGAGTATATCTCCAAAAGAAATAAACAAATGGAAATACTTATCATGTACTTTACTATTTCTAAAAGAGTCTTATTTCTCCTTCATGTATGCATTGACTTAAAGAAGTCTTTGAAACTATATTCCTTTATAATAAAGGAACCCTAAATCATATTATCCTCTAAATAGAATTCATAGATTGGGAATTTAACAAAATAATGGTTCTAAAAACCCATCTTTCACCAATCTTGAATACCATTTAGATTAATAAAATCTAGATAAGTGCCAAAACATACAATACCAAAGGGTGAAAACTTTCTTTTTAAAAAGTAAAACATGTAAATTTCCATCTAGAAAACAATCATGGACAAAGCTTAGCATTACCAAACTAGAAACACTTTCCTTTGGTCATACTTTGAAGTCTAATTTCCTTTTGGCAACTACTAGGGCAACTATTTTGCCCAACTGTTTGGTATTTTAATTCCTCTTCTTACCACTTTTTCCTTTCGGTCTAGGCTAAGAATTTGAATTAAAGTCATATTGATCATAGCCTTAGCTTTTAGGATGTCTTCTTTTACTTAGAATTCACTCATCAATTCAGATAATATAAAAAGAATTTATTTTCAAAACAATCTGAATTGATCAAATGATTCTAACAAGAACTTATAAATCACATCCATATGAGATTAACATTTAATCTCTACATCCAAGAATTTCAATTCATTTTTAAAAATAAAATATTTTCATAAAATAATATAGAATTTGAACTCTTTAAGCTTTTCTTGGCACTCAATATGACTTCTATTGAATATCGTCTAGTAGCACGATATTTCATACCAAACATCTCATTTAGACTTAATACAAAGTCTAAGTCTAGTACTAACTCTTGCATCTTATGCTGTAGCACAATTGAGATAAAAGCCAATGTAACATATTAGCATTTCAATGGAGATTATGATCATACCATAAGCCATCTTCCATTAATGCATCATGCGTAGGAAATTATGACAATACTGAATCGAAACATAAATATGTACTTCAGCTTCATTAAGCACCATGTCCAAAATTATTTCTTAGTTAATGTGATTCAATAAAAATAGTAGCTAGAGAACAAAATTATGACAACTTTATTTTGAGACTATGAACATAATTACAGGGACATTATATTTTGTATCCATAACCATATAATATAGAACCCAAAACCATACTATATTAGGTGCAACAACAACCTAATCCCGCAATTAATATTCCTCGGAAGCGAGGTCATACCAATCACTATGATCAGGCGAGAATTATTCTGATTATTAATGCTATCATGGTAACTCTTACCAAACAAAAATAATTTGCCGCTTTTCCTTTAGCCTCTAAGTAATAATGACATAACTCCGAAGGGAAGTTAACATTACACTTAGTCTAGTGTACACCCATTGCCTAGAATCCATGTAAGTCACCAAGTAACTCCACGGTAGCGCGGTGGTTCTCAATGTAAAAACACACTTCATCCATCATTAAGAAGTTTAACCTGTAGTACCATGAATTAAACACCCTCCGAAGGGAACAAGGCATATACGCCAAGGCGAGGTGCCTAATCACACTTCTATAAACCGGCAATGAAGATCGTGAGAATCAACCTTTGAATCTCTCTCCTACTATAAATTTTAAAACAAGTGGATTGTTTTGAAAACATTGTGATCTAATCACAATTTTAACCCTACACATCAAATGTGTTTAATTGTTTAAATTCAATGTGATGTAACTAAGTCACGTCACAATAGCGTAACGAACATTTGCGCAATCACATAGAAGTTTAATCATGTAATCCGTGAAGTAAATACTCTCCGCATGGAATGCAAGACTCGAAGTCAAGACAAGGTATCTATTCACGTTACAATAAACTTAACAAAAGGGTTATTTCGGCACTCCCACTCGTTATTTGGCCCATCACAACTAGTAACCTTGCACTTGTTGAAGGCTCTAATCTTATTAGAATCACTAACTAAAATGGAAGTCCTAAACTATTTAGGATTCCTTAAACACTAATGAATCAAAAATGAGTTATATAGAACTCTATCCTTAACTTATTTGATTAAGAATTCTAATCTCATTAGAAACTATATACCTTTTAATTAAGTTTTGATCTTATTAAAATTTCTAATTAAAATAAATTAAGGACTTTCAATCATACAATAATTCTAATCTCATTAGAACGTTTCTTAAAAGACAAGTCCTGAACTATTTAGGACTAAGAGTTCCATTTAACTAATACCATTGATCTCATTAGGTCTTTTAGTTAGAAACATGTGTAATCTAATCACACAAAGCCTTGCTCTTTATACATTTGAAAACATTTAGAAAAATTTCAAAATTCCCTTCAATGGCAATTTCGCGAGTATCTCGCGACTAAGCTCTTTCCGCGAAAATGAGTTAAAGGAAATAGTGAAAACACAAAATTTAGACAGAAACTTTTGCAACTGTCTCGCGACTATTTTGTGAGTAAAGCTTATCCGCGAAAAATTTTGTGAAAACACAAAATTTAGATAGATTTTCTTTTTTATATTCTTAACATGATATCAAAGCCATTGCTCTGACTTTCTAGTATCTATGGTCATCTCCGGTGTTCTTTTGCTGCCCTCACCTTCATCCAATAACCACTGTCAAAATCGAGTCACCGTCGTCAAACCACTGCAATCCTTGGATCCAGAATGTTCTCCCATCAAATCCTTGAACCACTGCCACAAATTGATATATTAGACTATCCTGAGCAAAACCCAACCAAAAAAATCTTGATTCGAATTGTCACGCACCCACACGCGCTGCCAGAAATTTCTGCAAATCTAACACGTACCTCACGCGCCACCACACGTCGCAAGAACCTCTCACGCACCTTTATGCGTCACCATGCACTTCACACTCTGCCACGTGCCCCATGCACTAGATTCAGTCTGCGTGAAGCCACGTCAACCTTAGGGTGACGTCATCTTGCCCATGTCATTAGTGACGTCGTCTTGCCCACATTAGCATACATCATCCTTTGACTTCTGTTCATTGACCTGCACTATTGACTATTGACTTTTGACCATTGACAAGCTTGTTGACTGTTGACTTTTTGACCAAAAGTCAAAATTTTTCAATAGGGTCTGTCTTGCTCAATTTTTTGCATAGATTCCAATTTTGGGCTCTGCATTTAAGGTCTTTAACTCCCTCTTTGTGGCCATTTTCTTCATGATGGCTCAACAAAACGAAGGAGACATTATTCATCCTATCACCATTATTTTGGATGGTTCTACTAGCTATCATGCATGGTCTCAAAACATGACTGTCTTTATCAAGAGTCGCAAACTATGGAGATATGTAAATAGTCCAATTCCCGAGCCAATGCCACTATCTCAGTCCAAAGCCACTGCTAATGCTAATGCCTCTAAGACTACTATTGTAATAGAGGATGATTATGAAGCACGTCTAGAGGAATGAGAGGGTATTCAGAGTAAGATTTTATCTTGGTTTATCAATACCTTTGTACCTTCCATTCACAGTCCTCTTCCTCGTCTTGGTGCTGTTGTGGCTGCTTGGATATTTATGTCCAATCACTACAATTGCACTAATGATTCAAGTCTGGAGTTCCACATTGAATCAATGCTTTATTAGATGCACCATGAGACAGGTCAGTCTATTTATTATTATTATTCTCAGACTTCTTCTATGTGAGAACAACTCTTTGCTGCAAATCCCCACTAAACATCTTGAGGAAATTGAGCTCTTTGCCAACTATTGGGATCACCGTTGATTTATGCATTTCATGATAGGTTTACATGTGGATTTGAGCCCACTCAGGCTACTTTGCTTAGCCGGTCTCCTACTCCTTCTCTTGATACTGCAATTAAGGAGCTCATCTCCGAGGAGAATCGTCGATCTACTTATCACATGTCATCCTTTGACCATGTGTTGCCTACACCCTTTCCTCCCCCATAGCCTTCCATTTCTGCATTCATTGCTCCTCCACAAATAAACTTTGGGCGCCCCACCTCTTAGTCTACTAAAGGTACTCGATGTAAGTTTTGTTGTGCCAAAGGCCATGATCTCTCTGTTTGCTGCAAACTACAGAAATTCATGTAAGAACAGAACAAAGCTCCTCTTCCTCGAGCAGTTGCTAAGTGTCCATCAGATCTATCAGCTTCTACATGTCCATCTTCGGCTTCCTCACTTACTAAAGTTGATATTGAGGCAGTAGTTCAACAGATTTTATCCTGAACTTCCACTACCCTTTTATGTCACCTCAGGTAAACATATTTGGTTTTTGATACTGCATGTTGTAACAATATGACCCTTGATGAATCAAAATTCTCTAATAAGGCAGCCTTAGCTCATCCCATCTCTATTCACACTACTGATGGAACTCCTATGACTGTTAGTCATAAAAGAACAATCTATTTTCCTAATTTATCCCTTAGTGACACTTTTCATATTCCAAAGTTGTCCCTCAATTTGCTTTCTGTTGGTCAACTTTGTAAATTAGGAGTAGATCTTCTATATACTAATCATGGTGTGAAGCTGCAGGATCCTCGGACTGGTCAAGTGCTTGGGACAGGCCGTAAGGTTGGATGTATGTTTGAGGTTCACAACTTGAAGATTCCTTCACAAGTTGTTTCTATTGCTACTACTACTGCCACCTTCTCGCTTGATTTATGGCATGCTTGCCATGGTCATACAACTTTATCTCGTCTTCAGTAGTTAGCTTCTCAAGGTCATTTAGGTTTAGTTCAGAAATTTTATTGTACTTCCTGCCATTTTGGCAAACAAACAAAATTGCCCTTTAATAATCGTGATTCTTTTTCTTCTACATCTTTTGATCTTATACATACTGATATTTAGGGTCCTACACCAATTCCCATTGAGGGGGGTCTAGATATTTTGTTATATTTGTGGATGATTTTTCTCGATATACTTGGATTTATCTGCTTCACCATAGGTCTGAACTTGTGTCCATTTACCAAACATATCATAAAATGATTGAAACACTATTCAATCACACCATTAAGATCTTTCGGTCAGATAATGCTCAAGAATATAATAATAAATCTTTCCTATCCTTTTTAGATAGCCATGGTACCCTCCCTCACCGGTCTTGTCTTTACACCTCTCAACAAAATGGTTGTGTAGAACGAAAACATCGTCACATTCTTGATGTTATCTGCACCCTTCTCATTTCTGCCTCTATTCACGAGCACTTTTGGGGTGAGGCCGCACTCACTGCTGTTTACACCATTAGTTGTATTCCTTCACCAACCACACATAACAAATCACTATTCAAGCTCCTCTATGGTCAAATCCCTGACTACTCATCTCTTCAAGTTTTTGGTTGTGCTTGTTTTGTCTCTCTTCCTTCTCATGAACGAACAAAGCTCTAGCCTCGTGCTCGTCTTTATTGTTTCCTTGGCTATTGTGTATCCCAAAAGGGATTTTGTTGCTATGATCTCATAACTTATCGCCTTTGTGTCTCCCGTCATGTTTAGTTTTGGGAACATCATCCTTTCACGCAGTTTCCTGTGTCCTCTTCCTCAAAGTCTTTTTACTGATCTTTTCCTCCATCTTTATCCTGAACTTATGGAGGATTCTTAACATCGGCTACCTCTTGTTGACACCCCGTTTTGCAACCTGAATTTAACCTCACATGGAGGGTAAAGGGGCAATTTCACCTTGGAAATAGGCATCTTAATTGTGGCCACTAGATCCTTAATTTTGTTTCATCAAAATGATCTTAATGTTGTAACGATCAAATCGACTAGTCATGAGTCCTAATCGGACCATCAGATTAAAAGTTATTATCAAATCAAGTTTTAATGACCAAGATGCACTATCACAAATTGAGTCCAACCATATGTGATTATGAACAATTGATTCCAATTGGTTATAATGATAATCAATTTGAGATTAGTGATGTGTCATAATTTGATTGGCTAAGACTACATCTTATGGTAAGGTTGCACACACTTGATTAATTAAATAATCAAACATTAATTATTGAATGAATAATTTGTGTAATTATCTTTTTAATTTAGTTAAATTTGGAACTAATTAAGTTTGAAATGGGAGTGATTGGAGCCTATCAATGTTAATTGGGAACTAATTTGGGACCTATTAATGTTAATTGTGCTGAAATTATTTGCTAACAAATGACCTCTGTTCACCATTTCGTTGATATCTCTCAGAATATTTTGAATTTGTGAATGATGTCAATTTTCTAGAAACTAGACATCCAAGACTTCAATTTAAGCACAAGTATGAGACAATTCCGATCAGAATTGAGTAAGATGTGATTTTTTTTTTTTTTTTTGGCTCTACAAGCTATTACAGTAGCTATGAAAAAACTGAATTTTGTTTGCTCTTCACTCCCATCAATCTCTACATTTAATGCACCAGATTTTCCCAAAGTCTAAAATAAGGTCTAGGTTCATGATTCTTTTTTATCCATTGTCAACCCTCATTAAATGACATTTCATTCATATTTTCTACATCACTACTATATAAACCCCCTCATCTCCTCCATTTGAGGACACACAAAAAACACCCTCTCTTCTCCTCTCTTAAATTCTAGTGAAGTAAAGTAGTCTTGTCATATTTTAGTCTTCCTGAGACTCAAGGTATTGAGTGAAACTCACTCTCACTCTCCTAGCTCTTCTTTTCCTCCACCAAGAGTCTCCTCCTCCACCATATGGATCTTGCATGAAGGTGTAATCCCTTTCCCTACCTTGTTTTTTGTGTTGCCATGATAAGAATTTAAGATTAAAGCATGATAGTAATTATTTAAATTCCCTTGAATATATTTGAATGTTCTTAAATGTTCTTATGTTTTCATCACATGTTCTTGGTTGTTCATCACATGTTCTTGCATAATACTAGTTTTGATCTTAAACCCATATCAAAAATATTAAAAAGATGATTGTTTTATAATTCTTTCAAATATTTGAATCTAGGATATCAACATCCGCACACATTCCTTAGAATTTATTTTTCAAATCCAAATGCAATACTTAATAAATTAAATTAGGGTTTATCCACATGCACACACATTAAATTCAACATACAAATTGATTGACATATTGGATGATATGATATGAATGTTGGCCACCATAGTCTAGAAGACCGGTTTCACCGAGTAAGGTGGGTGCCTAACACATTCCCACCTTGTAACATAGCCTCCGAGTTTAGATCAAAGGTTGATAGATCAATGCGTATCCTTGTAATTTTCAATTTCTAGATTGTAACTAGGAAACAAAGTCATGTACTTTATTTTAGATTGTATCTAGGACCAAAGTCATGTAATTTCCTATGATCAATTTAAATTCAATTTCAAATTAATAAAATGAGGAATTTTTCAATTTTGATTTTCTTATTTATTCCAACAATTAAATAAGTGGTGACTCCATTGTAAAACCCTTAATCTAAAGGGGAAAATATAAGCAATCGAACCTCCATTTTGAGAGGCAATAACACGACTCTACTCATTCACGTGGGTTTGGCCCAACAACACCTAAAAAAAGGGCCGGGGGGTGTGGTCTCTCACACCTCTCTTGACGACTCATCTTTGGTTTTGTTCCCGACACATGACCTACCTGTCTTGGATCTTGTGGCACCACCGTCTCCTGAGCAACCTGTTAATCTTAACCTTCATCGTTCTATTGGGGTAAGCGTTCCTCCTCCTTATCTCACTGATTATCATTGCTCTTTTGTTTTTGCCACCCTTTACGAGCCTCACACCAATCATGAGGCTTATATTGACCCTCTTTGGCACCGAAGAACTAGATGTCCTTCACAAAAATCACACTTGGTATATGGTTAATTTGCCTCCTGGTCAGTCTATAGTAGGTTGTAGGTGAGTTTACAAGATAAAGAACAAAGCTTATGGATCTGTTGAATGATACAAGGCTCGCCTAGTTGCTAAGGGCTTTACTCAGGAATATGGCATTGACAATGAAGAAAAATTTGCTCCGGTTGCTCGCCTTACATTTGTTAGATGTCTCATTGTTGTGGCTGCCATTTGCCGTTGGCCTCTTTATAATATGGATGCGAAAAATGCTTTCCTCAATCGAGACCTCCAACAAGAAGTGTACATGCAACCACCCCTAGCTTTACTCACTCAGCCCGTCAAGTTTGTCGCCTTCACCGTGCTCTTTTTGGCCTCAAATGGGCACCTCAGGCTTGGTTTGAAAAGTTTAGCCCCATTGTTACTTAGCAAGGTTTCACTTTGAGTCCTCGTAACACTGCTCTCTTTGTCCAAAGATCCTCTGTTGGTATCACTCTTATTCTTTTTAATGTTGATGACATGATTATTACTAAAGATGACTCTGTAGGTATCTGCTCTCTTTAGCACTTTCTTAGTCAGCATTTTGAGATGAAAGATCTGGGCACTCTCAGCTATTTTCTTGGGCTTGAGGTTACCCTATCCTCTGATGGATACTATATTTCTCAAACTAAATATACTTCTGATCTTCTCTCCAAAGTCGGTATCACAAACAATAAAATTGTTTTCACTCCCTTGGAATTCAATGTCAAGCTCACACCCTTGGATGGTGAACCCATATCAGATGTTACTCGTTATAGTCAGTTGGTTAGCAGTCTTATCTATCTCACTGTCACTCGCCCTGATATTTCACATGTTGTGAATATAATTAGTAAATTCATGGATGCCCTTCGTTCTGTCCATTATGTTGCTATTCCTCAGATTTTCCGATACGTCAAGGGTACACTTAATATGGCCTTCACTTACTCCTCTCAATCTTCTTTTGAGCTCCATGCTTATTCAGATGCGGATTGGGCTGATGATCTGATTGATCGATCCTCCATCACAGGTTTTTGTTTCTTGTTGGGTACTTCTCTTGTCGTATGGCATAGCAAGAAGCAGGATATAATTTCCCATTCCAGTATCAAGGCAGAGTACCATGCTCTTGCCGACACCACTTGCGAGCTTGTCTAGCTTCAATGGCTCTTGGCTGACATGGATGCTCCACACCCCATTGCTACTCCTCTTTATTGTGATAATTATAGTGTTATCTCTACATTGCTCGTAATAACGTCTTTCATGAACTAACCAAGCACATTGAGATCGACTGCCGCATCACTCACCAGCATCTCAAGAAAGTCAATCTCAAGTTGTTCTCTATATCCTTTGCCAACCAACTTGCTAATATCTTCACCAAAACTCACCCACCTATTCGTCTTCGAGATCTTATATTCAAACTCCAATTGGCTTCCTCCTTGCCACCTCGAGTTTGAGAGGGGATGTTAGTAGATAGCTTAGTCTAGCTTAGTCCATCGAGTTTAGCCCAGTATGCTATACTTGTAGTATACATATTATTTGTACTTCACACATACTTAGTCTATATAAAGTTCTCTATTGTACATTAATTATATACACACAGAATATACATCAATATACAAACTATTCAATCTTTCTCTCTTTCACTTTATATTCTTAACAGGGTTCAAGTTACACCTAGTGTAACTCCAAAGAAGTTACATCTAATGTAACTCCAAAGAAATTACACATTTTTTAGACTATTGATTTCTTTGAGATCTAATGGTTAAAAATAGTCAACTATCACATCAGCAAAATTTATTTAAGGGTATTATTGTTTCTCTCACCATATTTATTACAACAATTGATTTCTCTCTCCTTATTTATTTAGTTATTTATTCACGTAGTCAAAACGAGTACATTTTTTTTTCTCCGGATTAATCTGATATAATTTTCTTTTATTCCACCCTTCTTGCTATGGAGCCTTATGGCGTAATATCACAGTGCTCCATCCCGTCACTTACATTGCATATATATATATATATATATATATATATATATATATATATATATATATAAATATATATATATATATATATTTTTTTTTTTTTGATGTTACTGGCATTTATTTAAAGCAAGGGGTAGGTTGGCTAGGGTATTGGTGCCATCATTTGAAACTTTTCATGAAGATTTACTGTCTCTAACGTTGAATATTTGTCATTCAAGAGTTTGAAAGATCTTATTGGATGTCAAAATTCTAAGTAGTGGGTTAATGAATAAATAAGCAAATTATTGATGATGTCCTGATTTTACAATTGGTGTAATATAACCACAATCCAAGAGCAATATATTTCAGCTACTCTATTTATGAAGCATTTCCTTCCACAAATTATGCTATAAAAGAAACTGTAACTCCGACTTTTGCTATAAAAGAAACTGCAACTCGGACTTTTGTTGGTCTTGACAAAATTTACTTCCCCTCTATTTTGTTGAAAAATGCTTTTAAATTTATCACTAGAAGACAAAATTTATTTCCACTTTATTTTATTGAATATGCTTTTAAATTAATCACGGCAAGGTAAAATAAAAATAAGAATACTTGCAAGGTGGATGAGATCTACATACAATTACAACTTTGAAAATGATGGGAAAATTATGCATAGTGAACTGCATACACATACTGCGTATATTGTCAAAAAAATTCCTCATTTTGATAGCATGAATAAATAAATAAATACGGAGAGAGAAATCAATGATTGTAATAAATAAGGTGAGAGAACAAAAAAACACCCTAAAATAAATTTTGCTGATGTGGTAGTTGACTATTTTTAACCATTAGATCTCATAGAAATCAATGGTCTTAAAAATGTGTAACTTCTTTGGAGTTACATGAAGTGTAATTTGAGTCCATCTCAAAATATTAATATTAATATATTTTTAGTCATTTGCATGTATGGCCAATCTAATAGTCTGAAAATAGTTGGATAGTGATTAGTGTTCTCATGCTTAATGCTTGCATGCTTTAAATATGTTTTTTGCTTCACAATTCTATCTTCAACCAATAAAGTTATTTATCTTTGAATAAGAGATTTGGGATAAAATCGCATCTATAGCCAAGGATGGAACCAGGACTTGGAGTTAGGGAGGCCAGTTTTGCTGCTAACTCTGTGTAGCAGCTCCGACCTTCGACTCTACTCCTTAACTGTTAAGGTTTTTATTTTTTTGGCTCGTGCTTTTGTTGTTGGGTAAGGACAAAATTATTTTGTTTAAATTTTTTTAAAGGACCGAGATGTTTGTTTTGAGTAAAATAGGTTAATTGAGCTTAGTCTTTTTTTAAAAAAAGCTTTACTATTGGTAATTTTTGTTATTGGGCTAATTCTTTTGGGCTTATATATTTTGTTTTAGATTTTATATCTATAAAATTTTTTATGGCCTTTAAGAGGAGGGAAATTCTAGAACTACAAACATTTTATAAATTGCTGACGTGGTGGGTAGTAATTAGTAAATAAAAAAGTGATGTAAATGAAAAGCCTAGATGCGAACCAATAAGAATTTACTACTTCAACAGTTTGTAAAAATGTTGTAGAAAATTCTATGACTATATCATTACTTTTAAAAGAATCAATGATATTGTTGGCAAAATGTAATTTTATAGAACAAAATTGCTAAATCATCATAAAGATTATTCATCATGCAGTGAACATCATAGATTCAAACTCTAACATCAACAAAGCCTTAATCCCAAATCTTTTGAGGTTGGCTATAAATTTCAACAAATTAATCAAGGTTAGTCACATGTATTTAGTATTTATAGTGAATCCATTTATAATAGAGTGACCAAATTATTTAAGGTTAATTACATGGTATGCGGAACACTATTGAAGAAACAATGTCGTCTTAAGCAATACACTTTAATGAAACCCTAATTGAAACATCACAACGCATAGAGACCTGATTGATAGAAGGATTTTTGTTTTTTTTTTGTTTTTGTTTTCAAAACAATATAAAAACAATTTTCAAAAAATTGAACTTGAAACTAGTTTTCAAATAATAATTTTTATATTATATGCGTGTGGCTCCCACTCCTAAGAATAATTTTCAAAATACGAAAAACAAAAAATAAGTTTTTGGGAGACCATTTCTATTTTTGAGATTAAAAAAAAAAAAAAACATTTACAAAAAGTAACGTGTAGAATATGTAGATTTTTTTTTTTTTTTGAATAATGATAAGGGAATAGAGCTCATTATGTGCTTTTTTTTTTAAATGATAAATTTCAAATTTGAAGTATGAGAATTCTTTTTGTGATAAAGATAAGCTCCTTAATTTAAGAGATAAAAGAGTTTGAACAAATATATGAGGTTCACTATTTTCAATTTATTTACAACTATATCATTAAAAACAATTTCTGTATTCTAAAAACACACCTTAGTTGTTTTCAAAATCATGTTCTGTCTTCTTCTTTTTGAGAAAGGAACAGATTGTGTTCTATAATTGTACTATTGTATATGCATGAGATTATAAGTTAGTTATTATTATTTTTTATTTTCTATTTTTAGAAAGTTTCAACGTATAGCGTCCGCTTCTTATGATAATTTTTTATTATCAGACCAAAACACTAATTTAGCTAAGTAGCCAGTCAAAAAAAAACAGAATTCTTTCACTTTATGTGCTGGGCCGGCTATGTTCAAGTTCAACAATGGGTTGTTGAAACTTGAAACTCACACTTACCAACAGTATGTCTAAGTTAATGCATTTCGGAGAGGAGCTGCAATAGGCAGCTTTTTCTTTCATTTTTAAGCGCAAATATTGGACTTGGAGGACTAAGAAAAGATAGAGTTGGTAATGAATGATACAGGGATATGTGAGTGTGCTAAAAACTAAAAAGGAAAGAAACCTGGTTTAGTAGTGGCACGGTAACACAGTTATATTTTATTTTATAGAGGGTGGTTCGAGTTTGTCTTTATGTACTGTTTGGGTTGTGATACTTAATTCCTTTCAATTCTTTTGCTCCTTTTCTGGTGAGTCATAAGTCATGAGGGATAAGTAATGGCACGACACCTGACCTAAAATATATGAGTCTCTAAGGAAATAATGGGTTTACATTCAAACCAGTGCATAAGCATTTACTTGATCTCTCTCAAGCGAGAAGGTATCTTCTGTGTCATCTCATGTGATCACATGCCAATTTAATATGTTTCGCATGAAACGGGAGCATTTAAAAATTTTGCCTCTCAAGTATTGTTGCCAAATGGGTTGTCATTTTTTTTCCATCTCCTTCTAGCTCTTGACCCAAAACGTAAAGTCTGAAAGGACTAGATAGAGTTATAATTATAACTAGATGCAAAATCCCTAAATCTAATAAGGGATTTCTTAAATCCACAAAAAGGTTTGGAATCTACTACAAATATATATATATATATATATATATATATATATATATATATATATATATTAAATGTTTTAAAAAGCTTAATTTTATCTAGAGTGAATTGTTTTACATATTGCAAGTCTTAAGCTTCCAAAATTACATTAATCACTAAAATTTTTTGTTAATGATAAAAACCATTGTTATTAATACCGTTTCGGACCCCGTTTCGGTTTGTCCAGTGGAATGGAATATTTCGGTACCGGCCGATTTCGGCGTACCGTTTTAAGGTGTTTCGGGTTCCTAAAAATTAAATTATATATATTCTTGTAAAACATAAAATTGTCAATTCTAATAAATAAATAACTAAATTTCAAATAATACAAATCATTTAGTCTTAACTCTTAAGTCTTAAACATCAATATAACATCTATTTAACATCACACAATAAGAAGATTTACAAGACAATAACTAAACATCAAATAATACAAAACATTTAGTCTTAACTTTTATGTCTTAAACCTCAATACAACATCAAACAATAAGAAGATTTATAACAAGTCATTACTCATTACATAAGCACATAATAATTAATAACTAATAAGCCAACAAAATTTATAACATAATATTAGCCATAAAATTTTTTTTTTTTTTTTTTTTTTTTTTTTTTTTTTTCCATAGGCCAAATCATGTACCGGCCGGAATTCACATCTCGGCCGGAATTGGCCGGAATGGACCGGAATGGCCGGAATGGACCGGAATGGCCCGAAATCTGGCCCGAGGTGGAACGTTGGGTATTCCGGTACCGGTTTGCATACCGGAACGAAAAATTCCGGCCGTTCCGGCCGGAACGGAACGGAATCAATAACAATGATAAAAACCAAATACCTTTGCATTAGACCCCTCTACTTGAACGAAACTCGATCTTCAGTTTGTCTAGAAAATGAAAAGATACTTCGCATATTTCAATAATTTAAAATAGTTAAACGTCTCATTATAGACAATACATGAAGTAGTAATGATGCGAAGAGATTATGACTTCGGCTTTATTGTGCAATCCATATAACATTGTAGAGTCATAAACATCAATACCATCCACAGAAAACAGAATTCAATCTACGACAATAGCAAGACGCTTTACCAAATTAACTTGGACCTGTTAGAGCATACCATGAATATAATTTGCCCAAATCTAACTGTAACATCGCTCTCTGCATGACTTTGGATTCAGAATGGGCCTTGCAGTATCTTCAGTAATAAATCCTGTGAACTGCAAAAATTGCAGACAAATGCATCGCAGTGGTCCACCAAAGAGATCAGAGATCACTTTTTTCTTAAGTTTGCCAGTCTCCTCATTGCCACAAGCATAAATAGATTTTTGATTCACATCCCACAAAAATATAAGAATCTAATAATGCATGCAGATACATGGTTCTTACATTATCTATGTTCTAGTTGATCCCAAGAACTCCCTGAACACTACTTTTAACATATTTATGATCTTCTAGCTCAATGCAATGGCAAATCATAGCGAGTGAAACATTTTCATTTGTAACATAATTCTACCAAGAACAATCTACTTCATTTTTTTTTTCCCCAAAAAAAGGAACACAGTGTAATTCAATTTCCTTAATTACAAAAAGAAGTCATAAGTTCCCTGCCAAATTAAAGCCTCGCATTTTCACATGAATCAGCAAATTTCATGGTCTCAAACAAAAGAACTTCCTTAAGTCATGAACTTTTCATTTTC
The DNA here is from genome assembly GCF_040712315.1 of Castanea sativa. NCBI lineage: Eukaryota > Viridiplantae > Streptophyta > Magnoliopsida > Fagales > Fagaceae > Castanea > Castanea sativa. The sequence continues at coordinate 46,070,095 of NC_134013.1, forward strand.
TACCCACACACAAGAAGCATAAACTGTATCAAACCATTTGACTAGGAGCATATCCAACAATGACAAAGGACTTGCAATTTCAGCTCCGGACAAATGCCACAGTGGCAACACGTGATCCCACAGATCCACCGAACATGAATGTTGGATATGAACGAATGTGACTCAGGTACCGAAAGGGAGGATCTCTGCCAGCTTCTTCATCCTTCTCATGTTCCTGGGACATACCAACTCTTCTTTCATTGAAACTTTCCACTTCTTGCACCAATTCATCTTTTGTACTATTACACGATGTGATCACCTAAGAAATTACCATAATTATCAATAAAAAGACAGAGAACGTCCAGTGGAGTAAGAAAATATTGAAAACATAAAGCCACAAACTGATACAATACTACAATTAAGTAATAGAAGCTTCAAGGGCACAATTCCAGTAACAAATATTAGCTATAGTGAAGAACTGTAGAGGCTTACTAATATTCCGCCAGATGCCACCAATCTTGAAACTGAATCCCAGTACATCATCCTGGAAATCAGAAAACATCAAGTCCATAATTTCTCAGTCCCACTGGTAGGTGATCAAACGGTTCACTAAAAAGAACTAGAACACCTAAAAGGATGGTAACTTTGTTAATCTTGTTAATTATAAATAGACATTGTAAATAATTCAAATACAAACACTAGAATTCATAACGTAGTAATCACCTTTATGATTCAGTGCTATCTTTCTAACTTAGTCTTCTTAAATTTTTTTTTTTGGTGTGTGTGAGGGTGGGGGGTTGTTGTTTGATGTGAACATATACAAATTTACTTTTGAACGGCTAAAATTGTAGCACAGCAGGAAGCATGAGTCTATACATTACCTTTTGACAGGGCCATCAGGATGCAACCCAATGGCGTCTAAAGTCCCTTTGTCCGTGACGAGTTGAAACTGTCTTTCTAACTTTGTCTCAAGAATATCATCAACCTTACATATAGAGTGACACTGTTAAACCTGTCTTAAATAATGACAAAAGAATTAAGTGTAAAAGCATCAAGGACAAAGAGTTTAATTTGTTATATACACTTGTATAAACAAAATGAAAGCCTTTCGGGTTTGCAATAATAAACTGATGTATGTGGATATATAACATTTGAACTGTGATAAAAAAAAAATCTTATAAACACAGGACATGAAAAAGATCCAGTTTGAAATACATCTGCCATTAGTGTCTTAGGGTTCTAGAAAATAATATCACTTAAATTGTGCTATCAATCAAAGCTTAAATAGAATTGAACCAGTATCCTAACTAGAGCATTTAGATTTTGTTGATGCCAAAGCATGCCAAGAAAGTAAATGTTCATTGTATTAGTATTTCATAAAATTGCAAATGAAAGGATTCCATATGTTGAATTTGTAAAATAGCATTCCTTTTTTCTTTTTCTTTTTCTTTTTCTTTTTCTTCTTTTTTTTTTTCAGTATAGAGAATTTTATTCAACAAAAAGCAATCGCAGCATACCATAATCTCAGGGATCATAACTTATGTATACTTTTTTTTGATAGGTAGGATTAACTTATGTAGACAGTCTACAATGACAACAAAATTCTTATTGTAGCAACAAAAAGGAAAATATAAGCTTCAAAGCGCCAAATAACTTCCAATTCATTATTCTGTTTTATCATTGTCTACAATCCACAAGTTTAGCAAGAAGAACCACCATTCTACCTACTTTGTACATTTCCAGGTTGAAGAGAATCATAACATATAAAAGATTTTAGTGAAAAGAAATTATTAATCTTTTGTGCCCACAGCTGGGGCTTAGCAGGAGGATTATAAATTCAAAATATTGGGTACAAAACATACCATTGCATTAACAACTAACAATTAGAATTAGTGAAAATTCCATGCAGGATTGTAAATGATCAGAACTTCAAAATATTTCAAAGTTCAGTCCTACCAAAAAATTAATATTGGCAAATCCATCACGATCAGCAAGGCTTCGAGCAAGCTGAACTGCCCCTTCACTATAATCAGTTCCAGTTAAATGAGAGAACCTGAACCCAAAATACACCATGAGTACGTTCATTTTAGTGTAGTAAGCTAATATTGAAATTCTAAATAAAAATTTACACAATAAATCTTTTTTTTTTGGATAGATAACGTCAAGATATTATTACTAAAAGTGCCAAAGTGAGTACATTGGGGATGTACTCGGTTTGGCACATGCCTTGGAAGCAAAGCCCGCAGATGGCATTGTTACAGAGATATCCTTATTGAGGTTAAATCTATCAATTAAAAAGTTACATTTAACATACACCAAAATCTATTAACTTGAGCTTATCACTTCTATCTAAATTTTCCACCTTTTCAAGTATTTATTCTTCTACTCATGTAAATCACAAAAATTATTTTTTTGGATAAGTAATAGAATTCATTAAAACTCAAAAAGTGTATACAGTACTAAGGAAAAACAGCAAAGAAAAAGGATACAAGCCGGAAGATTATTGGCAACTACGTAAAGGAACTCCATCAAAGAATATGTCGAGAGGGTATATGACTTTGAACCTATTATAAAGGGTCTTCAGGAAAAGGAACTTAAGAATATGCAAAGTTAACTCCTTTCCCTCAAACATGTTCAATCCAGGCCTTTCTCATTAGGATATTGGAATACAAAATATCAAACATTGAATTTACCAATTCCAATTCCCAATCATTGAAAGCTCTAGCAAAATTGACATTCTAAAAGCGTGTGCTCTTTTCATTTTGAGGCTCCAAACAAGAGTTAATATAGGCATCTTCATCATCTGCAAATGAGTACAAACCAGGGAGCATTCAAAGATTGGTTCCCACTCCACTTATCATGCCAAAATCTTACACTGTTACCATCCCCTACTTGAAGGTGGACATGATCTACAAAATCTATCCCAACTCAATACTCCAGGGAAATTACACTTTACCACCCTAAACTATACCCTAGATTACACTTTGCACCCTAAATTATTCAATTGCACGTTTTGCACCCTAAACTATAACCTTTGTTACACTTTGCACCCCAAAGTTAGTTTTACTGTTAAGTTAAATGGAAATTTATAACACGACTTGCATGTGATTTTTACTTAGGTGGCACATAGTTTAAAGACAAAAACACCCTTTTTCCAATCAATTAAAAACAAAAGCTCTCTCTCACGTGCTAGCATCTTCTCCTCCCCAAATCAAATTCTGTCTAACCCTAAATCCCCAATAGTTCTCACACGTGCCCAGCAGCAGCTCTTCCCCTCTCTCTCTCTGCCAACAGCTCTTCTCTTCTTTTGAAATTATTCAATTGCTCCTCTAAAACATGATGGTCATCATCTTGACGTATTTTTGTTTGTTTTGAATACAGATAATTATAATAAAATCTGAGAGATAATTAATGCAAACACATACAACCAACATCTGGAAAAAAAAAAAAAAAAAAAAAAAGTCCGGGCCTACCATATGAGATATATGTACGGCTTTCTTTAGAGATGGGTCAAAGCATACGTATAACACAGTAAAAATCTATAATAATCAATATTAAAATAAAAATTTGAATGGATTCAATATTGACATACTTTTTTAAAAGCTCATATTAGTCTTGTCTACCTTATATTATTCCCCAAACTATATCTGGACTTCATGTTTTAAATAGTTTTCTCTTTTTCCATTTTTTTGCAGCTTAGTATTATTTTACTTAGTGGAGCAACTGAACAATGAGAGAAAGGAGAGGAGTTGATGCATGAGAGCTGTTGGGAATTTAGATAGATATTGATTTGGGGAGGAGGAGATGCTACGCACATGAGAGAGATTTTGTTTTTAATTGATTGGAAAGAGGGTGTTTTTGTCTTTAAACTATGTGTCACTTAAGCAAAAATCATGTGCAAGTCATGTGTTACAAATTTCCATCTAACTTAACAATAAAACTAACTTTGGGGTGCAAAGTGTAACAAAGGTCATAGTTTAGGGTGCAAAACGTGCAATCGAATAGTTTAGGGTGCAAAGTGTAATCTAGGGTATAGTTTAGGGTGGGAAAGTGTAATTTCTCCCAATACTCCTCCATAAACTACAACCATAAGTACTACACAACCACTATGTTGACCAACAACCCCATTCCTCCCCATACTTCAAGGCAGTAACTCATCTCCACAAATGAGTGTCTTCCTCTGCAGACCTCCATAACCATTTGCCTAAGATAGATGGTTGAAAGTGCTCAACTGGCTAACCTTAGATCACGTTGTATTGGAGAACACAAGTATTCCAATCTACTGGATGGAATTTGAAATCATCACCAAACCATTCCCACAAAAAATCTTGCTACAATCTTTCTAATTTATTAGCTGCATCTAAAGGTATGGAGAATAGAGAGAAATAATAAGTAAGAAGAGTAGCAATATACCTTTTAGAACAGTTTCATGGACTGGGTTGCAGTATTAGGCTTTCATTCTTTTCTTTTTCCAGTCCATGGTCTCATGAACTTTTGTACATTATACTCTTGATTTGTACTTTGTTCCTGATGTTTATTTCTTGTATTCTCAGGTGACACCCTTCTTCTTTTTCTAATATATTTCTTATTACTTATATAAAGAAAACAATATACTTCTTAGAATAATCAGCCTACTTCCCTTGGACATAAAGTTTCTAACCCTTAACCTGTGGTTCATCTTCTCAAGAATGAGGTTCCAAATAGTTCCATCCTTGAAATATGAACCCAAAGGCATATCAAAATAAGTCATTGTTAAGCTCTGAATATTTCAACACAAATCTTAACCCAGGTCTTTTTTTATAAGTAACTTCAGCCATAGTTCTGTTTTTTTTTTTTTAGGTAAAAAAAAAAAAATTAAAAGAAAAAGAAAAAGAAAAAAGAATATCTTCCTTTTTTGAAAGCACAGAGAAACATATGTGATATACAGGAAATGTTCAACATTTGCTTTGCAGAAAATAATAAGATTGTCAAATGTCAACAAACAGAAGATAAGAAATTAAGAAGATATTGCTAGTCATTGCTGACTTGAAAGCCTGAGACATAAGCTCCCCCCACATCCCTCACCATCATTCTACTCAAAATCTCCATAAAAAGGATAAAAATCAATTGGGAAATGGGATCATCTAGCTTCAACCCTCTTGAACTATGGAAAAGGAAAATGCATTGTGGATATGCATGTCTAAATCCAATACTTTTAATTTCTTCAAAAACTCATTCTGCGAAATAAATAGATCAAACATTTGCAATTCACACGGCTGTAAAATTTCTCAATATCCAACATACAAATCACTGTCATACTTGGCTTTTCAAATTACTATCCAAGCACTCATTAGTTACTAAGTACTGAATTTAAGATTTGCCTCCCTAAGAATAACAATTCAAGCCTCAAAAATTAATGTGCCAGACACTTCCAACCAGACTAATAGGCATGAATTTTTTATTTTTTTATTTTATATTTTTATCATCATTATTCTTTAGGAATTAATGCAATAAAAGGAGGCCCTGAAATCACTTATATTCTTATCTTTCTTTTTGTTAAGACTAAGATTTTATTATCATGAAAAGAAATGGAGACACCCTAGTATGAGTACTAGCAAAGCATTGAGATTAATGAAAAGTACAACAATCAAGAAAATCTAACAAATTAGAGAAGGAATAACCACTCATTGTAGCCATCCATACTTCACCACCATCATAGATCACTCCATGCCTTCAAATGTCCGATAATTCATTTCCTTCCAAATGATCCACGTGACACACAGAGGGATACTTTCCAAATGTCTCCATTACAGTATCTAGCCAACCACCCCTTCCAACAAGCCAACAGATCAACCTCTCTTAGGCTTAACCCAAAGCACCCCAAATAAACAAAGAGCTAAAGCCCAAAGCTCTCTAGTCATAGAGCAATGTAGCAGCAGGTGATCAACGGACTCCCCATCTTGTTTACACATGCAACACCAACCCACTATGATAATACCTCATGTTCAAAAATTTTCAATTGTAAGGATCTTCCCTAAAGCAACAGACCACAACAAAAAAAAAAAAAAAAAAAAAAAAAAAAAAAAAACCCTACTTTGAGAGGGGCTTTTACCTTTCAAATACTCTTCCAAGGAAAAATAATTGCACCCCCAACATGCAACACTTTGTAGAAGGCTTTGACTTCAAAGAGCTTACTTTTTGTTCGCATCTAGCAGATAGTGCCTTCTTCATTCCTTCTAATCTTATAGGAAGAAATTAGGGCTAAAAATCTTCCATCAATCCTTGCTCCCAATCATGAAGGGCTCTATAAAAAATGACATCCCACTGAATCTGATTTGCACTCCAGCGTATTAAATCTGCTACTGCAACATCTTTCCTCTGAGCAAGAATATATAAACTAGGAAACAGCTCCTTAAGAATCTTTTCCCCATACCATCTATAGTCCCAATCAAATGCCTAATCGAAGGTAGGTAGCAGGAGTTTTGTTTTGGCTCCCAAGTGAGAATGATAAATATGCAATGCACCATCCTTGCTGCTACATACGTTGACCGCATGCTCTCATCTTTTGAAAGAAAGATGTACAGTGGCCGTCTTCTAGTCAATCTTCGGAGCTGAGCTAGGCGCTGGCTACAGGATGACCGACCGATACTTTCTTCTTTTTTTGATATGCCACTCTGCTGACCATATCCAACCTCATACTTAATAAAACCAGAAATCTGATTCCAGTCCCTTCGAATATGCATCACAAGGCAAACTCCATGAGAACCAGCAGCAGACTTATTCCAGCCAATCTACTCAATACCATACTTTGTAGCTACAACTCATCTCCAAAGTGAATCCTTTCTCCGTTATCATTTTTCTTAGGAATTAAAGCAATAAAGGAGGTGTTTAGACATTTTTCAAACTTCCTATGCTCATGGAACTCCTTAAATAAAGCCATAATGTCTCTCTCCACCACATTCTGAGAACACCATCATGAATCCATATGATCCTGGGGCTCTTTCCCTATCAACTCCTCATCTAAATAAACCCTATTAGCCACTTCAATTGAATACAAATGGAGCCCATCCACCCCTGGCCTCCACTGAACTAGTTCACTATAGAAATTCTAATAGAATTGCACATTTTTATTTTCTTTCACCTTCCTCTTCATACAACACCCTAAATGATTCACTCTTCTATGAGAATTTGCCAAACTATGCCAAAAATCTGGTATGTTTCCTTCTTCCTTTAGACAAACAACCCCTAATTTTTGTCGCCATGCAATCTCTTTTTAAAGCAGCAAGTCTGTCCACCTCATATTCCATCTCATCCCTATGGTCTTTTTCCTCAACAAACAGACCAACGCTTCCCTCCTTTCATCCAAGCCCAGTATTTCATTTAACAATCTTTTTTTATTTACTCTTAATGTGGTGTCTTTAAAGGGAAAGAAACGCCTTTGAGGTGATAAAGCTAGACCTGATCAAGCTGAAGTTCTGATTTTTGAAGACCCTATATGAGCGTACTTCGACTTCTAATATTTGTTCTACTGTGGATTGCCTAGAGTTCCTAGATACATTTAGCATTCACTAATTTTTATTGTATTCTTACTTCTTTTTTGTTTGGGCATTTCCTTGTATATTTCCCGTGTACTAGGAGTTTGCCCCTTCTTGTGCTTTTTAATTGAATTTTTATAATATCATTTTTTTAATTACTCCAACACCTCCAAATTCATATTTGTTCCAAGTTTTAAGATCTTCTATAAAAAGGCTTTAATTTACCAGCCAATATACGATTAGATGTGTCATAAAAATTGTAACCATTCCAACAACTCTGCACCTTCTCCACAAAACCTTCCATCTTCAACCACACAGTTTCAAGTTTAAAAACCCTTTATCTGTCAATAATCCATCAAACCTCTAGCACAATTGGGCTATGATCAGACACAGGCCTTGCTAAATCATGTTTGGTAGTGCTCCTCCTGATTTGGTGACGCTAATATACAATGAACACAGGACAGAGGGCAGTTCACCATTATTTGACTATGTATATGCCCCGCTAGCAAGGAGACATGAAAGCATTTGATTTTGGTTATTTCCTCATTTATTGAAGTATCAAGTGTCTCTAAGAATGAGTAGTAAGACAAAAAAATTTAAATAAAAAGGTGAATTATATCTTTAGGGATCAAGGGTGATTGTATAAGACAGTCATATGATGGGAGCCCAAGCCCCTTTTCAAAAAATTTTATGAAAATTGAATTAAATAAAAGAAAATTAATTCACGTGGGTTTGGGTTAATTGCACTTTCCAACTTAAAACTACAAGAACATTTACAATGTTCCCTCTCAAATTCAAAATAATTTGTATTGCTCTACCTAGCATTTAAATTAACCTTAAAAATGACATTGTGGCCATGTCCATGACAAGTCACTGAATTTGCAATAAAAAACCCTCTCCCTCCCTCCCTCCCTCTCTCAAGTAGAAGCAAGAAGTAACATTTTTACACAACTTTCTCCTAAACAAATCCTCTGTGACATCAAATTCCTAATCCTTAAAATATCTTGCAACCAAAGCATTCCAAGATGAAACATTTTATATAGTTATTAACAAACAACTTATGAGCATCACTTAAATTGCATTTCATTTACATATCAATCAACGAAGCCCAAGCATACAGAGAAAATCTAAACCAATTCCTAAATCTTGTCAAGGAACACCTTTTCCCCATCTGGCTACTTGAAAAGTCTCCGCCAGACTTAGCACAAAGGAGAAATAAAGTTATTACTTATTACCCTTAAGGCCTAATAGTGCACGCAAAACTAAATCCAGATGACCAAATAGTCCACAACCCGGTAACCTTCATCCCTGATCACTACAAGAACTTTGATTAGATCCTCATCAATGCCACAAGGCACAGGCAAAAAGTGATAGGACCCCAAGATATCCACACTTACTAAGTGTTCCTAAGTGGTGACTGTAGGGCCATAAATGGATAAATATTATGGTTAAAGCTTTGTTAAGAGATGGAGTATTGGACTGTGTCTTTTGGGTAGAGTCACTAGTAAGGTTGGTTTCGGAGAAAAGAAGTAGTGAGGGGAAACAAGAAGTGAGGGGAAGGTTGGTTTCAAAACCAACAAGTAGTGAGGAGAAAAGTGCTTGTGTCAATAGCAAAAATGGCCATTTCAAGCTCAAAAGGTTTGGAGAGATAATTGGTAGGTAAATGAGTAATTTTACTATAGCTACATTCACATGCCTCCTTTTTTATGTCCATTTAAACAATTAAACTCCAGATGACCAAATAGTCCACAACCCGGGTAACCTTCATCCCTGATCACTACAAGAACTTTGATTAGATCCTCATCAATGCCGCAAGGCACAGGCAAAAAGTGATAGGACCCCAAGATGTCCACACTTACTAAGTGTTCCTAAGTGGTGACTGTAGGGCCATAAATGGATAAATATTATGGTTAAAGCTTTGTTAAGAGATGGAGTATTGGACTGTGTCTTTTGGGTAGAGTCACTAGTAAGGTTGGTTTCGGAGAAAAGAAGTAGTGAGGGGAAACAAGTAGTGAGGGGAAGGTTGGTTTCAAAACCAACAAGTAGTGAGGAGAAAAGTGCTTGTGTCAATAGCAAAAATGGCCATTTCAAGCTCAAAAGGCTTGGAGAGATAATTGGTAGGTAAATGAGTAATTTTACTATAGCTACATTCACATGCCTCCTTTTTTATGTCCATTTAAACAATTAAACTACAGAGGAGATATTGCAAATCATTTTAAAATTAGGGAGCTGATTGTATTTATAATTTAAGGAGAACACTGCAAATGTTCCAATAGAAGATTATTGATATCCATTATAGCACAACTTTTTGAGTTAATAGCTCTCACATGGATCAAACACGAAATGCCGTGTGTTTAGTGAGTGTGCATGTATTTTTGACAATTCAAATCAATGCCCACTTGCTGGGATAAATTCTGCAACAAGAAAATTTTTATGAAGTCCTAATGTTTGTTGATGCTCAAATGTAAATATGTAGATTTTCTTAATTGGAACACGATTTAACCCAATGCATATATAGCTAACTTCTTTTTATGAAAGGTAAATTATTATATAGAATGGAGTTTTTTTTTTTTTAAGTAATAAAAAATATATAAATCAGAAAAAGAAGTATACTGGTATTAAACAATCAATTACAAAAATTGCATAAATCTAATAAATAAAAAATAGAAACTAAAGAAAGATTCCTCAAGGCTGACAGCCAGTCCAATAATGTTCAGAAAAAGAACAACTTGAGAGCAGGCATAGAACTTTCAGTATCTTCAAAACTTCCGCTATTCCTTTCCCTTCAGATGCACCACATCAAGCAATGGGGGATAAATATCCAAATATGACCAATCTGATGACGACCAAACCAACCTTGCCAGCAAGCTAAAAGCTCAACAACAGATTTTGGCATTACCCAATAAACTCCAAACAAACCCAAAATCATGGACCATAAGTCTGAAGCAATAGGGCAATGTAGCAAAAGGTAATCAACAGATTCACCATTACATTTGCACATATAACACCAGTTTGTAAACATTACCTTTTTCTTTCTTAAATTGTCAATTGTCAAAATTTTACCTTAAGCTACAGTCCATACAAAGAAGGCTACTCTAGGAGGGGCTTTTGATCTCCATATGAAAGGATGATCACTGGTGATCAGAAGTCGATAATAAACACCAACCTTGAAGCCTTTTTCTTGTCTGGTTTCCAGCACATTTTACCCTCCCCAATCCCCTTAATTACCATACCATAAATGGTATCCATGAAGGTCGTCAAGGACTCCAAATCCAAATCTTGTATGTCGGGTGGCGCCATGCCTTACTCAGGGTGGTCACTTGACCACCCTGACCTGATTTTATTTTATTTTTTATATATACACCTTAAAAATTGAATTTTAAATTAATATGGGTTGATGACCACCCTAGAAAACAAACTTGACCACCCTAAAAAAGCCTTGAATACCCTAAATAAAAATTTGACCTCTCCAAAATTTTGGTCCATTGAAGGTTGAACCAAAAAAATTGTAAAAAATGCTATGTCACAACTTTTTCACATTATTGTTACGTGTAGACAAGAAAGTAATTTCAGTGGTAGGATTTAATTAAAACCAATAACTTGTCATTTAAACTTCGCTGTGAAAGTGTTACTAAAATGTTGTGGACGTAACACTCATCAAAAATTGCCCAAACAAACAAATTATCCTAAAAGCCCAATTAAATGTTTAATTTTGATTTTTTAAATTGTATTTTCTAAAGGCATATTTTAAAATCACTATTTTTTTAAAATACACATTTTCAAATAGCTAGTCTATATATTAATGTTTGCTTTAATCTTTAGTTGAGTTTGTCAGATTTATGTGATACATTTTGTACATATGCATATGCACTAAAATAATGCTTAGATACGATATTGAACAATATAATGGTTGAATGCCTAAGTTGAATATGTTGAACAAATTTATAATTTATCCTCTAATCTTTTACTAGCACTATGGACAAATTCTTATAAACAGATCACTTATATTACAAGATTCATCTTCTAAGCAAATTCGTATTTACTTGAATAATTTTCTTTTAGATCTTAGGCTATAAGAAAATGTCTCATCTTTTCATATTAATGATCAAGATGAAATAAAAATTGTAAATTTACAAAGAGGCTTTTCTCAACCTTTTGACCATAACTTCCCTAAAAATGAAATTGGTGGAGTATTGCATTGATTTAATCCTGAACTTTATGTATTTGCACTTCTTCTTTTTCTGGGAAGTCAATATATTTAAGCTTTATTTTATTAAATTTTGTTTAATTTAAGACTTTTAATGACTAACCTGAAAAAAATTCCTAGAGCCACCACTGCTTGTATGGCCCGTACAAAATGTAGATCCCAATGAAGAACCCCATTAGTGAACTGCATTAAATTTGCCACACTTGCCTCCTTAGTATGGCAAATTCTAAATAACTCGAGGTAACATACAGCAAGAGAACTCTCCCCGCTCAATCGGTCTTGCCAAAATTTCACCTGTGTTCCATCCACAACTTCATATTGAATGTGGCATGACAAAAAAGGCTAACCCTATCCATTACTTCTCCACAAACTAACTCCATAAGGACCAAGAACTGGGCTAGTACAACACCCCCCCCCCCCCCACCTCTTCCATTGATTACCACAATTTACTTCTATCACTCTTCTCCATAGAGCATCCCTCTCAAGACCATAATGCCACAACCATTTCCCTAATAAAGCTTTATTAAAAAATCTCAATCTTCTAATACCCAAACCACCTAAAGAAAGTGGAGCGCAAACATTCACCCATTTAACTAGATGGAATTTAGTCTCTTCCCCCAAACCACCTGAAGAGATCTATTTTAGTGTTGAATTCTTAAAGGTCCTACATCACATATTGGTGCAGACAATAGATATAGGCCCCAAATCACACATGTATATGGATGTTGATGCAAGAAGGCAGCCTACCCAACAACTTTATGGATGGATGATGGATGCCTGCTTCAATTGAGCTAGATTGATTTAGTAGAACTTATTTTATTTAAGAATTTAATTTTATTTACTTTTATGTGAAATTGTTTAAGAGTATTGTTATGCTTGGCTTGATTAGAAAAAATTCTGTTGGAATTTCTTCAACTGGCTTGGTATTCCAGGCAACCTTAGGTGTTGATTCCTATCTTGTCCTTTTCTTCTTCTTTTTTTAAATTCTAAAATTCTTTTGAGAATTTAATGCTGCATGACGTGTGTCCACGTATAGATACCAAATTCCTCAAATATAAGCTAACACATATTTTAGACCATCATTTGTAAAGACCTGCTATGTGTCTAGGATTTTCCAATTCTAGATATGGTTCTCCAAGGATTTTCATATAGCAATTTGCACAGCACCTGTACCATGCTTCCTTAAAAAGGATTGGAACAGAATTAGTGTTCTATATTTTCTAAGCATAAATTACCAGAAAAGCATTGGAAATTTCAAGCATACCCCTGCTTAGCAAGTTCTTGAAGAAGCAAACCATTGCCTGTCCCAATATCAAGAACACTCCATGTAGACAGATATTTATCACCCTGATCAACCAGCTGAGACTTGGTATCATCAACATGATTCGGTAATTGACCATGAGAAATGTCAATACACAAACCTTTGGTCCAAGAAGCAACTAATTCCATGACATCAGCTCCAAACCTATAGAAACAGAGGCAAACAAACAAAGAGATGAATTCCAGTGAATGTGATATCCTCTCAGTCTTCCATTGTTTTTTTTTCCCCCACCAAAGAGAAATCTACCTAAATCAACAACCTAATAATAAATTAATGAAGGTCAAATAGACCAATAATTTATAAGAAAACAGCGAAAGATAGGAATATACATAAGAACATTTTATTACAGCACCATCCCCGTCATTTAGCAGATCCAAACATCTTTTCTTGATGAAATTAAAATGTAACAATCCCAGACATACCGACCTTAGTTACCTTAAAGGCCCAAGAGTAATTTAAGCTAATTCAAAAAAATCTATCTCATTAGAAAGTGCATTAAATCATTTTAGAGTTCTTCTCACTAAATTTCAGCAATTCCTTTAGCATAGACCTAAGGTGAAACCTCAAGAATATATCACAGAGAAGATACTGAAGAAGCCATCAGCCACAGTATGTGAAGCAATGCTTCTAACCCAGAAGTTTGTATTTAATGCATGAACCTCTACTTTTACTGATTGAAGTGTATCCAGTGTGTTTCAATTTTTAACTCACACTCAAGGTGTACCTCTTAAGCAATCTTTCAAAATGTGTAAAATTCGCTTCACACGAATTGGATGCATTAACCATTTTGTAATTATTCCTGTCAATTTAGAACGAAATTAAAATTTAACCATAAAACATGACTATCCTGCTCCTAACTCGCACACTTTTGACCATTTGTAACATGGCTGGATCATGCTCAAAGAAGTTTCCATATGGTCTCTTTTCCTTTAGGATTCTACATTCCTAGGAGGTAACCCACAACCTCACCATTTACCCCATTCTTTATAGAGGGAGGAAGTGCCATTAGATCTAAAGCTCATTGGCATGTCAAATAAATATAAAAGATAAATATCGTGCAAAATAGCAATAATGTAAAAACCCAATTAAGAAAGTTCATGGTTTCATTTTTGAAAAAAAAAAAAAAAGTAATGGAAGTATTGTAATTGACTCTCTAAGTCTCTAATCTATTGCTATTCCCACAAGTCACAACAAACATTGGATAATAACAGAAGAATTTTATATATCCAAATAAAAACTTACCAAACTTCACCGGCATGGCCATGTTCGCGAAAATTTGTCAACTCATCAGCATAAGCAGAGTCCCAATAACTCTGAAGCCCTAGCATCGATTGCGCTGCTTCTTCAGCCTCTACTTCCTCCTTGTCAGAACTGCATAGATACAAAACACATCATTTGAAAACCAATTTGCACGCACTATCAACCAATAATGAACAAGCTTCAACATTTCATCTCTGGTAATATTTCAAACAAATCACCTACTCCTAAAACCTCCTAACGCTATACATTTCAAAGTAAATCAGCAACTCCATTTAGCTATAGAAAATTTACATCTAATGCATAATAGTCTTTGAATTAACAAAGATGAATTTGACAGAGCCAACCAAAATTTCAAATCTCAACGCGTATTACTCTTACTCTTACACCTTGTTCTTTTAAAATATTCAGAAAACCTCATCGATTAATTCTAGAAGCTTCATATCACAATCACACATCCAAAATCATAAACAGTTTCAGAACTTCGCTAACCAAAAAAAAAAACAGAAACCAAGCATTGGAATTCGTAATTCCGCGATAGACATTTTAAAAAAAAAAATCTCGGGAAACAAACAGAACGTTAAATAGAAAAAGAGATGGGAGACCTGTAATCGGAGGAAGGGGCGGGGGGGAAGTTGGCGGCGGAGAGGGCGTCGGCGGCGTCGGTCTGGCGCTGGTCATCGTCGAGAGTGCTGCCGTACTCGCTCTTGATGGACCATGAGTCGGCGGCGACGGAGCGCTCGTCGTCGGAGATGAGATCGGAGACCACCGCGCCTCGGCTTTGCTGAGACGAGAGCTCTGGGTCCTCCGGAGCCAATCGGATACCAGCCATTTCTACTATTTCTCGTTTTTCAATACAAGGAAAGAGAGAGAGATTGGGAAATGAAACGTCAGTGATATTGGGATTTGGGAGTGATGAGATGAGACTCTCTTACTTTCAAATTGTTTTAAGGTTACAACACTGGACTAGTAGTCTATTCTTCTATTTGAACTTTCCGGTTCGGATCTTCCATTTGGATCCACTCTACCACACAGAACAATACCACCCTATACTCTATACTCTATACTCTATACTCTACTCTATACACTGTACACTTCGGTACATATCACATCGCTGTCACGTGATCCGCATCCTTCCTCTCACCTCGAAGAAATCTTTTTTTTTTTTAAAAGGAGAACTTCAAAGGATTAATGTTGCAATAAGCGATATTTGAAAGAGGAGAAATTCAATAAGGATGGAGTGTAAATCTTTTGGTTTATATCAACCAATGAGAACATGTCGTATCAGCCTTCTATTAAAGATTTATTGTAAAATCAATATATCTTAATACACCTAATAACATTTATAAAAAAAAAAAATTATATTGCACGTTTTTCTGTTTCTAAAAAAGGTCTTTAAAATCTCATCTCCTGCCTCAGTTTCTCTACCTCTCACCACAAACCTCAACAAACATCTATTTTTCTGCCACATTTCCTTGCCGGGCCTCCGTTCTCCGCCTCATCAATTCGCCGGAGCTGCTATTGAAACCTTGAGAATGGAATATATGACTTCAAGGTCTAGTTTGCTATATTTTGTTGTGGGTTTTACTAGGTTTGATGGTTTGGGTTTGCACAGTAACAGAATTTTGTTTTTTGTTCCACAATTAACATAGAGACATAGAATACTGTCTTTAATTGATAGTCGCCGAAATCTTGTTTGTCTTTTGTTCCATATTTTGAAATATTGATAGTTGTTGTTAACATAAGATCTTTTATCCATTAATTGTTAGAGCAAGTGAATTAATTTTATTTTCTTGTCCATTAAGGGTCTCTGCCAATCTAATTGTTGGGCTTGACGGTATTGGTAGTTTTGTAATTGAACAAATCTTGAATGTCTCTTCAATTGTTCATATGAATGCTGAAACAATTAGATTTCAGATTTTTTGTTTTTTTTTTACAGGAAATGATGAGATTTGGGTATAAGTTTGTTCTAAAATTAAAGACGCTGATAAAAATGGGAGTTAGATGTTATTAAATGCGGTAGTATGTATTTCTCATTAAGTAAAAGACTAACGTGACAATTTATTATTGGATGTGTAAAATAAGGGTTTTACATCTCGTCCTTACCAAATTCGGACTCTATTTGGAAAGTAAAAAAAAATTCCTCCAGGTTTACTTGGGAGAAATTTCCTCCTATTCTAATTAAAATAAATTAAGGACTTTTAATCATACAAAAATTCTAATCTCATTAGAATGTAGACAAGTCTTAAACAATTTAGGACTAAAAGTTCTATTTAACTAATATCTTTGATCTCATTAAGTCTTTTAATTAGACAATGATTAATAAATGTCTTTAACTTTTAAGGACCATAAAAATTAATCACTTTATATAAAACCATGTGTAATCTCATCACACATAACATTGCCTTTTATCAAAGTTTTAACACTTAATAAAAAAGCAAGTGAAAATTCAAAATTCAGTACCTTCAATTGGTCAAACCTTCTTCTCAATCGATCGAAAAAGTGAAGAAATTCATCACCAAGCCACTGCCCCGTTCGATCAATTCTCGATTCCTGCTCAATTGATCGAAAAAAACATTCGATCAATCGAAAGGAATTCTCGATCGATCGAGACAATGAAGAATTTCATCACAGAGTTTCTACCTGAATCGATCGGTTCTCGATTCCTCTTCGATCAATTGAATGTCGATCGAAAGGAATTCTCGATCAATCGAAACTCGCAAAACTGAATTTTTCTCAGAATTTTCTAGTAACCGTTTTTGACATCTTCATAGTTCTTCCATCAAAAACACCTTTTGATTTTATCAACTAAGATTTATAGATCAAACATTAGGGTTTTCAATATCAAGATTAAGAACCTTAGTAATACTAGAAGCCTTGAAAACATAATCCTAATCTCATTAGGAATAAATTTCATTAAAGGATTTTAACCAGTAACCAAAATACTTTAATTCTAGCATTAACATTCTGCTTGATCATCTATATCCGTGTGTGTGTGTGTGTGTGTGTGTGTGTGTGTGTGTGTGTGTGTGTGTGTGTGTGTATAAGGCCATGAATCCTATATATTATCAATCCGAATGAAATTAGGCCTTGAATCCTATTTAAAATCAATCAAAGGTTATCAATTTGGATAACATATAAAGCACTTCAATCCTGATAACATACGGATTCCACGAATATAAAAGCATGAAACGGCACCATTGATAACAAAAATTATGTAGAAAAAACTACTGCAAAATTTTGAAAACACCAAGAAAACGGTTTTTCTTTAATTCTAAAACTCAATCACATATACAAGCATGATATTGAAGACCGCTCTGATACCAATTGTTGGAAAAACTGGTTTTGCATCTCAAACAAAACACACAGCAAAAGCAACAAACACAGATCTACTTCATTAATAAGAGATAACATGTAACCTTGAATTCTAGAACAAAGAATAGAAAGCGTATCTTGGTGCAGTGAAATTCAAAACCAAATATTAGAAATACTTAGGAACACTTTTAATTTTCACTCAAATTCCACTTGCTACCCAAGAAGTGTGGTCTCTCAATCAGTTTACACGTATGTATTCAAGGGAGAATAAGAGAGTGACTTACACTCACATACAAACCATTTCATGAATTACCATTCATTCATCACAAAATTCTATATGTTTCTCTCCTTATATATAACTGATTATCCAATTGGGCTAGCCTTTTGGGCCATTCCAATTGAGTTTTAATATGTGGCTTGGAGTAGGACCAAAATGGAACAAATAAGACTTTAGCTCGAATGAGCCTTGGGCTTTGTAGACATTCGATTTTGCACCCATGATCTAATCAAGGAAGACAACTAGAGTGACCATCCATGTACCCTAAAAATCATGATTGCATTACATTCATTGCATATCATAAGAATGATCTTGAGATTCTAACGGTCACGATGGTATGTCCGGTTTCTAAATTGGACTGTCGGATCGAAAGATATCACATGATTAAGTTCGCACTGTCTGCATGCATTGTGTCTAGGTAAAGTCTACCACGCATGATTAATTTAAATTATTTCTGATTGGTTAAACAATTAAAATGAATTAAATAATTTTATGATTGGTTCATAATTAGTATTTAAAATAGGATTTCTTGCATAGGAATAAAAGAGATAATTGGATAACAATAAAATTGTGGATAATTTGAACTTTATCAAGATTTATTTTAGAGTATTTATCTACAAGATAATTGTTGCTAAAAAGACCGGAATTATCCAGAAAAGAATTCAAAAAATTGGAATCCGAATTGGAAACATGTCTAAGTGCATGGCCCAACGCAGGAAAACCCTAAAAAGGGAGTCCAAAAGGCACTTAAACACAAAAGTGTGATCAACACTCAAGAGTGACATTCGGTACTTTTGGAGTGCCAGACTTTTTAAGCAGAAGGATGCGTCCCGATTCACTTTGGCCCAACTTCCTTCAAGTGACGATAGGACACATCCTTTTCGACTTTTTCACAGAAGGATGCGTCCCAATTCTCATTTTATACATCATTGCTTATTTTTTAAGCATCCTAGCCTCTATAAATAGGGACTGGATTTCAAAATTCAGCACACTCTTTTATGCTCTCCAGGGGGACACGTTTTTACATTCTCAAATTACTCATATTTCTGACTCCTCTTTCTGATATTCTCTCTCTTAAAGCTAGGGTTTTTAGGTTTCAAAGATAATTGCATAAGTTTCTTTGAACCCCTGAAATATCCTCTTAAGAAGAAGAGTGCTCCATGCAAGAGGTTGTTTTCTTATTACCCTTTTCTTTTCTGTATGCTTCTCTTATTATGATGATGTTTGTTTGTTTATATTTTTAGTTAAGTTGTTTTAAAGTATTCATATCATGAGTTGTTGATTTATTTTGTCAAAACATGTTCTTAATTCTTTTTTTCAAAAATCTGCATGTTATCAATTTATTTTCTCAAAATTAAAATGGATCTACATCTTCATTAGGTATAGATCTAAATTTTTCTTAAAATTAAATTTGATCTACATCTTCATTAGATGTAGATTTGAATTATTCTTAAAACAAAAACGGATCTGCATCTTCATTAGATGCAAATCTGATTTGTTCTTAACATAGTAGATTTTGGAAATAAAAAGACCATGAATGGTTGATTTGTTGTGTTTGTTTTTTTTATATATATGTAGCATGATTTTTTTTCATAAATGAATTCTCTTCTTAAGAAAGCTCTTTCATGTTTTTTGAATGTATAAAAAAAATTGATTTGAATTTTTAAACATATAAATTTGATTTCTTTTCATTATCACAAAACAGATCTGGATTTTTGCAAATCAAAAACCTTTTTTTAAGTTTTCAAAAAAAGATCTGATTTTCCTAAACCCAAAATCA
Source organism: Castanea sativa (assembly GCF_040712315.1). Taxonomy (NCBI): domain Eukaryota; kingdom Viridiplantae; phylum Streptophyta; class Magnoliopsida; order Fagales; family Fagaceae; genus Castanea; species Castanea sativa. The sequence continues at coordinate 46,089,745 of NC_134013.1, forward strand.
ATTTTTTTTTAATCACAAAAACGGATTTGAATTTTTTTACAAAGAAGGGGATGCATTCATAAATAAGTTTGTGCGATTTAATTTTGTTCATGTGTTCAACATATCATTCATGTCATGCATAAAAATGGTACATTGGTTGCCTAACACTTTCCCATTCCGTAACCTAACCTCCGAACTTAGTTCTTTTGGATAGGTAGATCTAGGCTTTATCTTTATTTTATTTTTTTTGGTAGATTGCAACTAGGACAAAAAGACATGTCATTATTTGGTAGTTTGTAACTAGGACCCAAGGCCATGTAATTCTCAATTTTTCAAACATGTACTTTTCTATTCAATCAAAGAAACAAAGCAATTCCGTTATGTATTTTTTTATTTAGTTTTTCTTATTTTTTGTATATAAAAAATAAGTGGCGACTCCACACCACTTACCCAAAAAGAGAGGTGTCTTGAAAAAGCACCTAAATCTCTTTTTTGAGAGCACCCAATTTGCCCGGTCTCTCACAGTGGCAACTCCACTGGGGATGTCAAGGGCTAAGCTTCGTGTTAGACTTAAGTGACCAAATGTGTACCCTTTGCATGATATTGTTATTTGTTTGTTTGTTTGTTTATATTTGTTCTATTTGTTGAGATGTTGTATGATATTTTGTTGTGTGTATTGTTTGTTATAAGCTTTCCCTAACTATCATAGTGTATGATAGGCCAAAAACCTATTGACCCCTTGTGATGGATTAATTGATTAATTAACCAATTTAACATACAAACGCGTGGTAACACAAACAAATCACCAATAAACTAAAGTGTAGCGGAAAATAAATTGACACGGTGGTTTGTTTACGAATGGGGAAAGCCTCCAAGGCAAAAACCTCACCAGGTGATTTTAAGGTCACCACTCTCGAGAATCCACTATTACCATAACAAGCGGTTACAAGTAAAGGAATCACAGTACCTTATACCAACCTACAATTAAACCCTTACCCCAATACCCAATTGGACTTGTTTTGTAGTGACAATCTCTCATTTTGATACACGGCTCCTAATACGTAACTAACCAATTGCGCGGATCCTAGTACGTGACTTCAATCACCAACTTGAGAAAGATGTTAGCTACAAAGTTCTTCAGTTCATCCTCACAATGAAGAACAAGAAGATGCTTGGTTACAAAACCGTATAGTGCACAAACACAGCAGCTTCTTTACAAAAGAGATGAACTAGGGCAAACTTTATCTCCGGTCACAAATAGCTTTTGCAACTTGCGCTTTCTATGTTGTGTCACCAGATACGGCCTTTAAAATAATCATTTTATATGTCTAGGGTTGTGAGAAAAGAAGGCTCAAAGACATATCCACGGATTGGAATCAAAACAGATCTGAAATTCTATTTTTCTTAAACCTCGACAGATAGAGGTGTCGAGAAGCTGTCTAGTAGCTATCGAGCCCCGGGACTGGAACAGCTTCTTAAGCTCGATAGATGCTAGCTGTCGAGCTTTAATGACAGACACTTCTTCAGCTTGTTTCTTGGACAGACTTGGATGTCTTTAACACTTGATCTTGAAACCTTGTTTCTTGAAGTATTAAAAATATCCTAGATCTATCCGAATACAAGTAAAGTGTGTTTTGTCAAAGGATTGGCCAATTACATAAAAGAATGATATCCTGTTCTTAACAAGTGAATCACATATGTCCTAACCGTGTGTGCCATCAAAACAACAATGTATGCACCCCTTTTCAACATGTGGTGGTAGTAACCATGGATCACCGATCTTCATTAGATTCAGGTACCTAGTGGTGAACTCACCAACTCATAACCTAAGGTCACTGGATCATTTCCTATTGACTGTAAAGGACAAACCATGCCATTTGCAGTGTATGTTATGTGTGTTTGTTTTAAGTTGATTGATTGATGTGGATGGAGTCTTAGCTTTAATTAACCAAACCAAGCCTATCATTAAGGGAGAGTTTGGTCAAGATCTGAAGGAAGGCTACAAAGAGAACCTAAGCCCGACACTCAAGCTAGTAGCTCCAATTCCAAGCCCGTCACTCCCATTACGACACTGAAGCTCATAAGCACAGAAGAAACTCCGCTGCTGCAACACAACAATCTCATCTTCAACGTACAAGACTTAAGCCACAAGAAGTCTAAACCTTCATACACCATGGTAGAAGAGGGAGAACATTCAAACACCAAGGAGCCTATGAACACTCAAGAGCTACTCAACACCATGGTAGCTAGTCAAATCCAACTAAGAGAAGACATGAATCGTATAGTGCAATACTTTTAGAATCTAAAAGGTAATCAAGAGGAGAATAAGGATGATCATGATCCACTAACCATGGAAAATTAGAAGAAAATCAACGAGAGAATGAACAAAATGGAGGAGATGATTAGAAGAGCCTGTAAAATGAAAGATCTCATGGACTACGATTCCCTATCACTTTTCCCTGATGTGAGACTGCCTCCCAAGTTCAAGATGCCAACCTTGGACAAATTTGATGGGACCGGTTGCCCGAAATCCCATCTGAAGATGTATATGAGGGCTATGCAGCCCCTAGGAGCAACTGAAGAAATACTTGCTCAGATGTTCCAAAACACTCTAATCGGAGCTGCTCCTAGGTGGTTCCTCAACCTAGATGATGCAATAGCAAGAAGTTAGGAAGATATTGCCGAGAGTTTCACAAACAATACAGATACAATATAGAAGTGGACATAACAACGAGAGACCTCGAGACCACAAAGCAAGAGTCGAAAGAATCCTTCTCTACCTTCATTACCAAATGGAGAGCCAAGGCAGCACAAATGATGAATAGGCCAAGTGAGGAGGAACAGTTAGCTATGGTTGTAAAGAATTTATTACCTGTGTATCATAAGTACTTGTTTGCACAATACTTTCCTAATTTTAAAGAGTTGATTGTTGTTGGAACCCAAATTGAGCATGCAATAAATAATAGCGCTATAAAGAATGATGACCCACCGAAGTTTCAAAGGAATGTAGGATCTAATTCTAAGGCTGCAGAGATTTCTAATATTCATAAAAATGATCATTATCAACTGATTGCACCCATTGCACCTGTGCAAGTACCACAAAGACTTAGACCTATGACAGAGTTTCATGAGTTGTACATACCTATAAAGCAAGTGTTTAACAAACTAAAAGCAAAAGGGTTACTAAAACCCTTAAACCCAAAACCAATTCAAACCCCTTGCCCTCAAACTTTGATGTGAATAAGAGATGTGCTTACCACCAAGGCCCTGGCTATGACACTGACCGTTGTTTTAGCCTTTGTCATGTAATACAGGACCTAATAGACAACAAGATGATTGCCCCGCCTACAAGGCCTAGCATCACCAATAATCTCTTACCCAATCATAATTTTGGGAGAGGACTAAGGATTAATTGCCTAATGACCGAAGAGGAAAGTAAGGAAGACCCATCTGAACTGATCTATGATTTACCTGAACGTTTTATGATGACATGGGAAAAATTAATAGATAGGACATCTACCATCACCACAGGATATGACATATGGAGTGAGGGAGTACCAGAAACCAAAAAACTACTCAACATTCACAAATGGGGGGAGACACTTCAAACCCCAATCAAACAACCCAACACCCACAAATGGGGGGAGATACTTCAAACCCCAATCAAACAACACAACACCCACAAATGGGTGGAGACACTTGAAACCCCAAGTAAACAACCAAACACCCACAAATGGGGGGAGACATTCCGAACCCCAATTCAGTAACCCAACATCCACAAATGGGGGGAGACACTTCAAACCCTTATATTTGGAGACCGATAACCCGGTAGAAGCCTTGAACAAATCCACCCAACAAACACCTGCCAAGGAAGATGAGGTCCTTAACTAACTACAAAAGACACAAGCCAACATATCCTTATAAGGTTTACTCATGGCCTCATACAAACACCGTCAAAACCTAGTAGACCTTCTCAACCAAATCCAAGTCACTACAACCACAACCTCCTAAGATCGGAATGCTATGATAGGGTCCATAAATAGGGAACTCACTATATCCTATTTTGATAATGATCTAACCAAGAAGGGGAAGCACCACAACGACCCATTGCATATCATTGTAGATGCCAAGGGAAAGAGGATACCGATGGTGTTGGTAGATGATGGAAGTGCATTAAACATTTGTCCTTTAAAGACTGCAAGTTGTTTGGGTCTAAGTGTTGAAGACTTTGTGCCTTCTGATCAGCATGTGAGGGCATATGACAACAGTAGAAGAAAGATCTTGGAAACCATAACATTGGAACTTACCATAGGACCAATGGTTAAGAAAGTGGAGTTTCAAGTCCTTAACATAGTCTCATGCTTCAATATGCTCCTTGGACGACCATGGATCCATGACACAGAGGCTATACCTTCATCTCTATACCAAAAGGTTCAGTTTCCACATGAAAGAGCTATTGTGACCATATATGATGATACTTTGACAGTGCCTAAGCCTATTTATGGTATTGACTCTGAAAAAGAGCCATTGACCTTAGATGGCTTTGAGATTAAGAAGCTTGGTTTTGAAAGAAGAGAAGAGGAAGTGGAGAAGGTCCCAATGGACTTTGCTCCCTACAACAACATTAATGTAGTAGCAATGATGAGAAGAATGAACTACCTTCCGGGGATGAACTTAGGGAGAACTATGAAAAAGCCTATTGTTCAAGTCCTGACGATTCCTATTGCCACACCACCTTTTGGGCTAGGCTATAAGCCCATTGATGATGACTTGTTAGAGATGGAATTGAGAAAGATGGCTCGAGCCAAAGCTAAAGCAAAAGGACTTCCTTGTCCTCCGGAGCCCCTGAAGCCCTATACTCCTACACTGAATGGAAAGTTTGTCAAAGTTGGGGAAAGCCAACTTTATTGGGGATTCCCTGAACAGAGATTTGATCCTGTGATAAAGATATTGATGCCTGGGTTTGAATCATTACTTGAGTGCAACAACAAGGTTCTAGAACCGAAGAAAGAAGACACCACTTGGGTTCCAACTGATTGGGCTGATTACATGGACCCTGATGCTATGACTACACTCCTTAGAGATGCCATTTGTAATATCAAAGGTATAGAGTATTGGGAGGCTAGTCAGCATGCATTGAAGAGCCCGTATGAACTAAGAGCCCATAATAAAGATGAAGAAGGGGGAGAAACCCCAAGTGATGATAATGAAGGAAGTGATGACGAAAGTAATAATAATAGTGACAGCAGCGACGATAATGGTAGTCATGATGATGATAACAGCAACAGCGACAGCGAGAGCAACAAAAATGAAGATTATGATAGCCAATACAATGGCAAAGACTAGGGTGAACTCCCTAGTGATAAAAAAAGACGAAGATGCAAATCTTTTCTATGAAGAATTTGATGATGATGTAGACTATTATGATCAAGATATTGAAGATGATGCTAAAGCTAATAGGTGGAGCGATAATGATAGTGACCAATACAAGCTGGTGAATGTGTTAGAGAATGCAAGAGAGGAGAAGCAACAAGCCAATAATATGTACCATGAGGAATATCCCTATGAGCACCTTTCAAATTGGAGCTGTATCATTGATGTTAGTTTAAGATCTGGTCCTTAATATGACAAGCATGGTAGAGAGATGCCAGAATTCGGGACATATTACAACTCAGAACTTGACTCACCTATCCTACAAGCCAAATAAGAAGATGATATAGATGCTAGGTTGGCCGCTCTAGACCAAAAACTGATGGTCCATAGCCTCAAAATCATGACAGTTGAGAATGCTAGAGATGACGACAAGAAGATGGAGGAGAGTGAACCAAAACATTTCCATCAACACACTTACTTAGGCAATAAAGGGAAGCATGATTTGTTTAATGAGTGAATGGATAGTATAGAGTGTCTGGATGCTGTTGTGACTGATAAGCCTACAGACATGGAGATTGATGAAGAAGCCACAAATTATATGGATGAAGACCCCAAAGTACTGATGCTGAGGGAAGAAGGAACTTATTGGGAGCCACCTACCATCATTGAAGCGACCACTGAGTTGAAGAATTGGGCATGGGAGGGAGCCGCCCACCCCATGGAGGACTCCTTGAAAAAGATCAAGACCGTCAAGTCAGTCACTTTTGCCAAGAAGATCAAGACTGCCGAGCCAGTCACCCCTACCAAGAACATTGTTTCTATCCCTATTGAGTCTATTTCTGCTAGTATTCCTATTCCTATTAAGACTGTTTGTGATAGTTTTCTAGTTGAGTCTGCTTTAGTTAAGTCTACTAAGTCTGTTGAGAACTCTTTTCCTTTTAATATGATTTCTGATTCTGCTTTGTTAGGTTCTAAGGAATTAGGAACTAATGTATTAGAACGTCAATATGTATATGTTGGCAAACCATGATCAAAATGTTTAGTTTAGATTTAGACTGCTCAAAGTATGTGTTTATGCAAAGTTGGAATCGAGTAATTGAAGGAAATTACTATTCAATTTCTGCAAGGCTCGATCGATCGAAAATTAGACTCGATCGATTGAAGCTTGTGCAGAATATTTTTTTGCAGAATTTTTCCAACTCAGCCCAAGCCTGTTTGACGTGTAGGGTTTTATGTTTTATATCTCATATAAATAAAAAAATCCTAGCCACATTTTTTAGGTTGGTTGTTGCTGTGTGTGTGAATCTTTTATGAGATCTAGAGGCGTTTACCTCCATACACACTTAGGGTTATCAAGATCAAGATTGATGTCGAGAGCTTGGTGATTGCTTCAGTTGTTGTTTCAAGAGCTTAAAGAAAAACAAGTGGTATACTTGTGGATGCTGTGGATCTGAGAAAAAAGAAGTCCATGGACTCGGAGCTGTCACGTGGTCGTGGTAGTAAGTTTTCTACTCGAGGTAGCAATAAAATGTTAGTGGTCTAAGTCGCTATTGTAAAATTTCAATTCTTTCATAGTAGATCATGTTTTATCTTGAGGATAGCTAGGTTAAATCCTCCCTAGGTTTTTTACCGGTTTGGTTTTCTTGGGTTATCATATCATGTGTTATTTACTTTTTCACACTCTTTACATGATATTGTGTTAACCTAGATTTGTATAATTTATCTAAGTAATCACTTGGCTAAATAACTAGGTTAATCAACTGGTGTTTTAAGGGGTCTAAAAACGTACATGCTTATTTATTGGCTTTGAATGTTTTTATTTTTGAAATTGGTAAAGAAACTCTTAATGATAAGGAATTAAAACATGGACACCTAGAACCCTTAAAAGAAGAAACCCAATCTGTTAACCTGGGAACTAATGATGAATCTAAAATGATACAAGTGGGCAATACTATAACCACTTCTGAGAGAGATACATTAGTGGCACTAGTAGCATAATACAAAGAAGTTTTTGCGTGGTCATATGAAGACATGCTTAGAATTGATACAGATATAGTACAACATTGCATTCCAACAAATCCAACCATGAAGCCGGTCAAGCAGAAGTTGAGAAGAATGAAGCCAAAGTGGACTTTCAAGATCAAGGAGGAAGTTGAGAAACAGTACAATGCAGGATTCCTGAGGGTGGTCAATTATCTGGAATGGTTAGCTAACGTTGTTCCGGTACTAAAGAAGGATGGGAGCACAAAGTCTCTCCTAACTAATCCAAGTCATCTTCCTTTCATCCTTGCATTGACACCACCAAAAGCTTCTAATTAGGCTAGTTAGCTCATCACACAATGATTTAGGGATCTTGAAACAACTCATCGAGTATGTGGGGATTGCCTAGGCCATAGCTTTAATTAAAATTTCCTTACCAGCATTCGATAGGAGTTTTTCCTTCCATCTAGCTAGTTTTTTTGTCAGTTCCTCTTTGATTTCTTTGAAGGTACTCTTCTTATTCCTCCCAACCAGCAAATGCAATCCAATGTACTTTTCATGTTGTTTTATAACCTGTGCACTGAATCTTGTTTTTATCTCTTCTTTAGTGGTTGCATCTGTATTCTTGCCGAAGAAAAGAGATGTTTTTGCTCTATTCAACTGCTGCTCTGATGCCTGCTCATATACTTTTAGCACACGCTATAATGCTTCACATTCCTCCCTAGTTGCTTTGCAGAAAATAATGCTATCATCTGCAAAAAATAAGTGATAAATCTGAGGACCCCTCTACATATAGCAATACCATCCATTTCACCTATAAAGACATGAATGTTCAATTAGTGTGTAAAACACCAATGAATGTTTAGACCCCCAATTCACAAATTACCAGCACAAGCTTATAATCAAATAATGTATGTGCAGAATATCAAAATAAGCTAAAACAGAATCGGTAAAACAATCTAAACTGAAATTAATCACGACCACAGTAGTAATTAAAAGGCAAATATTGAGGGAAGAGAGATGCAAATACAAAGACAACACAACGATGTGTTATCGAAGAGGAAACCGAAGTCCTCGGTGAAAAACCTCTATGATGTCCTCCAAGTGGTCAATAATCCACTAGAGAATAAACTTAGGATACATGAATAGCAGAAAACCCTCCAAGCGGTCAATAATCCACTAGAGAATAAATTTGGAATACATGAATAGCAGAAGACCTTCCAAGCCTAATCTACCTAGTGCACCTAAGCCCTCTAAGCTTCTTGCTCCAACAGGGTTACGCCGAACCTTGTCTTCTCTAGCTTACCGGATCCCGCAATCGCCCATTGCATCAACCAAAATGAATTGATCCTTTCTGAACTGCTTCCCAAGTACCAAAGAGCCTTCTTACAGATATGGGTATGGTGAGATAAGGATTTGGCTAATATACCCTTCAAGGATATGTCAATGGAAAAGGTGAGAGTAGAGGAATTTGGAGAATCAAAAGATAAAGATTGTGGATGAGTCAATCTTGTTTTGTCTCTAGTGTTTCTCTCTCAAAATTCTCTCTGGAGGCTTTCAACATTTCGTGTGTATAAGGATATTTATAGTAGGGTGTGTATGGAATGCGAAGAGTCAGTTATAGCCAAACAGGGCATTCTGGCGACTTGAGCTCGCGACTGGAACGAGTTGCGAGCTAATTGCCTGGCTAGTTGGAGGTTTTGTCATGTAGTACAACAGCTAGCGTGACCCTTCAGCTCCCCTTGCATGCTTCACACGTGTGCCATCTTTGGCGACTCACCAGTCGCGAGATCCAGTCGCGAGGCTCTTCTTGAATGCACACTCTTGAACTTTTCTTCACACTCTCTCACACACTACCCTTACATGATTCTCACCTAAATATAGGGCTTCTAAATGCTAAATTACAAGCAAATTTGGCTCAGAATAAAGCCAACAAAATGATTGAATAAATTCAACCTTACAAGACAGATTATTTAATAAGTGCTAACAATCCTTCTACTCACAAAAGAAAAAGGTAAGGAGAAAGGGGGTCACCTTGGCGCAAGCCCCTAATAGGAGTAATATGTCCCCATGGTTTACCATTGATTCTAATTGAGTAGGTGACAGAAGTGATACACTGTATCTCCACCGTTGGTGAAAGCCCAATTTATCCATAATATTGTTAAGGCACATCCACTCCACCTTATCATACGCCTTACTCATATCAAGCTTCAGTGCCATCTCACCCACTGCATCACCCCTTCCTCTAACTAATATGGTGCATTGTTTCAAATGCTATCAAAACATTATTAATAATAAGTCTACCATTAACAAAGGCACTCTGTGATTCACTGATAATAGAGGGCAAATTTTTTTTAAGCCTATTAAAAAGAGTTTTGGATGCAAGCTTATATATTATATTGCATAGACTAATAGGTCTATACTCAGTCACTCTTTTGTGATTTCCATTTTTTGAGACTAAAACTATGTGGGTTTCATTGAATTTGGGGGGGGGGGGGGTGGGGGTAACACCACAATTAAGGAAGTCTAACACAGTTTTAGTAACCAAATTACCAACAGTGGGCCAAAAATGCTAGAAAAAAAGGGGAGGTTTACCGTTTAGGCCCGGGGCTTTCAATGGATACATATACTTTAGAGCTCTGTGCACTTCACCTGGTAGAAATTCCCTAATGAGCTTCAAGTTCATATCCGGAGATACTTTGGGCTGCACTGCTTCCAAAATTTCTGAAAAATCCAAAGGGTTTGATGAGGTGAATAACTCAAAGTAATACTTCACAAAACATTTTTCAATCTCCCTTTCCTCCTCTTGCCAAACTTCATCAGAGTCGAAAACCCCCTCAATAAAATAATTCTGGAAGTGAGAAGAGGCCTTGGCACGGAAAAATCTTGTGTTTCTGTCACCATCTCTAAACTAGTCCAGTCTTGATCTCTATCTCCACAAAGAATCCTCTTTCTCTAACCAATAGTTCAGCTCCACTCTAGTCTCCTTCAAAGCCTTGATTGTACTTGGAGAGGCAGCTTACATCTCCAATTCTTCAAGTTTTTTCTGAAGCCGAGATATCTCCTTACCCACATGCCCAAATTCTAATACATTCCATTCCTCCAACCTGTGTCTACACGACTCCAAGCAGTTGAGGATCGGGAAAGCCGACCCACCCACCAATCCATCTCGCCACGCATCCACAACCACCCCTTCGCATCTCTGGTCTTGTAACCACATAGATTCAAACCTGAAAATCCTTTTTGCTATCTTCTTCTTTTTTGTGATAGAAAGTTGCAAAAGAATAGGGCTGTGATCAGAAGCCGATGTAGACTTGTGATAAAGTTTCACTAAAGGGAACTTCATAGCCCAATCTGAAGACACTAGTGCCCTGTCTAGGCGTTCCCTTATTTGAGACCCATCCTGTTTTTGATAAATTCGTGTGAACTTCGGCCCAATAAACTCCACTTCCCTCAGCCACAAGAGTTAATAGCATTCCTGAACCTTACCATTTGTTGGTTGGGCCTTTGTGCACCCCCTTCCTTCACTAAAGCACAAACAATTTCATTAAAGTCTCCTATTACTAACCACGGTAGACCAAACCCATCACATAGAAAGCTTAGTAATCTCCATGATTCCATTCTCAATGATGTCTCAGGATTTCCATAAAAGCCCGTTAAATGTCATTCACCCCCAATACTGTCTCTTGCCACCTTTGCATCAATATGAGATTGAGAAGAGCTATTAATAATTACTTTGTTCTCTAAGTTCCAAAAAAGAGCTGACCCGCCACTAGCACCAGAGCTTGGGACCACAGAGTTTTACTTAAAACCGCATCTATCCCTCACCACAACCATCCAATCCTTATTAGATTTTGTTTCCATTAATAAAACAAACTTGGGCTTTTCTAACCTAATGACCTTCTTCAAGGCGTTCACTATCTAGGGGTTCCCAAGCCCCGACAATTCTAGCTTAGTAGACTCATTGGACTTGGTGGGGTTGCCTAGCAACCTCCACCAATCCCAAGTGCGTAGCAAAGAGCATACTCAGCTTCTTAGTTTCCTCTTCAGTTTTTAGCCTTTTTTCCTTATCATGGTCCCACCCCCTGGGTTGTCCACCTTCTCTACCTTACATTTAAGGCCCATCTCATCCTCCATTACCTTATCCGTTTCATCCCGCATGGGCCGAGAGGTTCTTCTAGTCCAACATTCTTTTTTTGGCTCACTAATTGAATTAGGCCCCTCAGTAGCTGCTTCAGCCCCCTTCTCACACTTAGTTATTTTTCTTCTCCCCGCCTTCCACTCTTTATTACTTAACTTAGGCTCTAACCAGCCCACAACAAAACCTCCAACTAGTCCATCTTGGATTTTAGCTTGTCCCTTATCGTGGATATCCTTCTCGTCCAAACTTAACTCTACAACCCCATGTTTTTCCAAATTCGAATTTTCTTTATCAACAATATCATCCACTTTCTCTGTAAGATTTGAATTCTGTATCTCTATATTAATTGCCTTATCAATATCCTCAATGATCGCCTCAAAATCCGAAATAGGATTTGATACTTTTGAAATCCCTCCAATCTCGAAAGTTTCTAAATTTGATACTGATTGCTTCGTTGACCCTCCAATGTCTTCGCTCGTCGACACTATATTGTTTTCTGACGAAGTCGCCTCCTTACTACCTGTCATCGGTCTCCATGGTGTTAAGGCTCGATCCTTCTCCATGCCCCGTACTGATCAGTGCATTGATGGTTCAAAATCGAAACCTTTAACCTCAATAGTCTATCGTCTGGCTGAACTAAACTGAGGGGCCCTCAACCAAGGACCAAGTTGTTGTCTATCTACCGATAAAGATCCCTTACTCTTTAGCCCCAACTCGCAGTCTTTATCACCGTGGGTAAGCATCCCACACCAATAACACAAGTTCGGCAATCTTTCATATTGAAACGCAACCCAGCCTTCATTAGCATCGTCAAACATGATTCTACGACCTTGACAATGGGGAATTGAGACATCAATGGTAGTCCAAACATGCATGAACGACCCTTATTTCATCTCCGTTATGTCATGGGACCGAGAAACCAGCCCTATTGTCTCCCCAATTTCCACTTTTGTCTCCGGAGTCAAGAACTTAAAAGGGAGTTCGTGGATTTGGACCCAAAAGGAACAAAATTTGAATTCTAGTTCTGAGATAGGTTTTTTTCCATCGAACCGTTCCAACACAACCAGATGTCTGTTGTAAGACCATGGTTCTCCCAATAAGACTTTCTTAGCATCCACCTCTCTTTCAAACGCAAAAAGTAGCACATTATTACTCGCGTTCGTGACCTCAAAACCCTCATTCGTGTGCCATAAAGGACGAAACGTACACACCACTGCCTCCATATTCAAAGCTCTCCTCGTAAAAAGCTTCGCCCCCAACACATAGTCTGATGTCACCTGCTTCTTAGACAAAGTAATTCTTGTGTCTTCCTTTGCAGAAAGAGATAACCTATCACATCTGCACGTTAATTCCTCCATGCACCATTACTCTGGACTCCGCCTTACTAAGTTGAAAGTCAGAACCCAACCCTATCAGTAACTAGGTTACTATAGGGACAAACCTTCTTTCTCAGGGAGAAAGGAAACCACGATACAACAGGCTAGGGTTTAGAGAGCACTGGGCTCCTTGACTCTAGTTTGAGAACTTCATGAGTTGTCATTTTGCTAGGAAATCCTATTGACACGAGACACACATTGTTTCACTATGATGCAACATGAGTTGCAGAATTATTTATTTGGAAATCAAAAGCCACGATTTTGTCACGCACTAAAACTCTTATGTTTGGTCTTTAACCCAACCCTTACCCAATCACGTTTTTACACATGAAATTTTTTTTTTCCAAATAACCTTAAATATTAAACAGTTTTGTTAGCTGTCACGTTTTAAAACAATCTGGAAAACTAATATCTCGAGTGTCTAAAACTCGAGTTTCTAAGTCTCGATTTGTAAGTTATGGCCTCTAACGTGGAAAAAAATATCCACATGGAACTCGAGTTTTTAAGACTTGAGTTCCACCTAGAACCTTCTTCTTCCTCACATGCAAACCTTCTTCTTCCTCGCGTCTATTCGTTCCTCCTCGTTGCCGAAGACCAGATTGTCCACCTAGTCGCTGAAGATCAAATCGTCCACCAGCATTCTTCTCCAACCAAATCGCCCAACCAATGTCTCTTCATTCTTCTTCGGCGCTGCAGATCTCCAACCAGATCGTCTTCCTCTTCCTCTTCCTCTTCAGGTTTGTTCTTCTTTAAGTCTATTGGAATTTCCCCGACAAAAATTGAGTCTCAAAGACTCGGTTTTACTTTTTAGAACTCAAGTCTTATAGACTCGAGATCTATGTGGCTAAATTGCTCCACCGCAACAGTATAACTTGAGTTTGAAAGCCTCAATTTTCGTCATCAACTTCAAGTTTCTAGTTTCTAGATTTCTTTCAAAAGTTTATTAACTTATTATATTTTTTGTGCTAACCTACAAAATCTGTCTTTTCACCCAGCAAAATTTTAAGGTTCTCGATACCTAAACTACCCTCAGAAATTTGGCTTTAATGACAAAAATACCAGTCCCTTCACATTTATCCCTGTTTCTGTTTGATTCTCCTCAACGTCTCCTCTGTCACTCTGACGGCCACCGCTCTCGTCGTTTCTCCGCTGTATCTCAGGTAACCATCACTCCACTCCACTCCTTTTTGGTCATTGATCTGAGGCTTAATCATTAATAGACAAAGCATATATGTTATAGACTTTACATAATAATAATAATAAAAGTATGTAACAGGTTGTACCCAGAACCTGAACCTTAAAATTAAGGATTCTTTCATTTCTAGCAAAATTTATTAAGGTTCACAATATATAGCATAATTTGTGAAATTTGAATGATTCATTATGTTTGGTTGGTTTGCCCTTTGCCCTTATCTCATAACTCAATTCTTAAAATTCATTCATTCATGTCTTGGTTTGGTTTGGTTTGGTTTCTCATTCTCACTTCACATTGTGTGTTGGATTGGATACTTAACTCAGTTACCCATCAAAGGACCAACCCACACCCCCCGTTTCTCTCTCCCCAGACTCTCGCTATTTCCAAGCTCCAGGTAATGTGTATCTCTTCTCTTAGGAGCAGATTTGAAGGTTTGGGTGTTTTTTTTTTATTTGGAGAATTTGGGGAGGATGAAAAACCCATTAGCTTTTGGCTTGAGTTTTGTTAGATTTTGAGATTGCGCTTGTTTTTTTTCCTTACCTTCAATTGAATATTTTTGGTGCTAGGTAATGGCTTTCTCCTCCGCAACAAAGCACTCTGGTTCTCTCGCTACATTCCTCTACAACAGTATGCTGAATAGTGGTTGTGCCTCCCAATCCCAAAGATCACGTGGCCTTGCAAATGCTATCTCTTCTGTAGGAACTGTTTCTGATATTGGCCTTCGAATCCTTCCAAATTTATCGGTTAGTTTCACAACCCCTTCTTAATTCTGTTTTAGGATCACATCACAAATTGCCTCATTGATCACAGCTGTTATTGCTGGCATGATGCACCTCATGTGCTTTGTTTGCTTGCGGAGAAATTTTACAAAAATATGTAGTAATCTCACAATTGTCTATCCAACCTTCACACACTCATTGGATTCTTGTTGGCTATCAAACAAATCCTTTTTTTTTTTTTTGTTAGGGTTGCTCAGTTTTCCTTCTTTTCTTTTTTTTTCCTTACTTTCCTTGTGTTCCATGTAAATTCTGTGTTTGGATTGAGGTTTTTTCATATGGGTTTTTGATTGTTTGTGGGTACTGTTGCTCTTTTTGAGATGGGTATTCTGAATTGGTTGATATATCTTGTTGGAAAAAATTAAGCTATTTTTGTTGAGTGATTTGATTTTAGTAGTCTTTGGCTAGTACATATGTTAGTATTTGTAAAGGTTTTCTTATTGTTTAACCTAATTTTGAATTAGGAGAAAATAAGTCAATGACAAGCTTGATGATGAACCAATTATTTAGCATGATCTTCTGAAACTGAGTAATTGCATTTGTAGATATTGGTCATCAATGTTAAAAACATGGTTGATAGCACAAGGATACTAAAAAAATTATTGTATGGAATTAGACTTTCTAGTTCACCTCAGAAGAAGTGCTTTCTTTTTTATTGGTAAGTTACACGTGCACCCAATGGGTATTAAATCCATGACCTCACCCTCCCCCTTGAACTTATAAGAGGAGGAGGTGCCAGTTGGGGTAGAGCTCATTTGCAACCTTTGAAGTAGTTGACACAAGGCAATGTGGTTTAGATAATGAGTTTGGAGAATAAAGAATCATGTACCATGCCAAAAAGATTTTTTTTTTTTTTTGGAGGGATCAGGACAATGAAGCTCCACCAAGAATGGGATTTTTGAGTCTATAAAGTTGCTGAGGGATTCAAGATTTGATAGGTCTTTGGAGTTTTTTGAAGGTTAGGCATTGTTAGGTTAATAGAAGGGCTTTAAAATGGAGGCCATGTGAATGGCCAATGTGGTAAAGAAAGCTCTGAGTTTGGAGGAGAGGAATGTGGTGGAGGCAATATAGACAACAATAGGATTTGGGAGATGCCCAAAGTTCACGCATTCAATATGAAATTGATACAGTGGGTGTGGGTTGGAGATGGTTGGTTAGAAGTTAGAAGATAAAAGGGGGGGGGGGGTGGGGGTGTATTTTTCTTAACAACAAGCACAATTGATTTTCTTAAGATGTAGCATTGTGTCTCAACCCTTAATTATCATATGTAAATCTTTTGATAATTACTTAAGATAGAATCCAAAATTCTTTTCATCTGTTATTGTTTCAATCTAGAATTCAACTCATTGATCAATTGAACTAAATTCTATTAATACCATTAAATTGAATTTAGAAGACCACTTTAGGATTTGGGAGACCCCTAAAGTTCAAGCAGATGCAGTCTCTCTATGCATTCAGTTTGCAAGTCTTATAGTGGGTTGGAGATTATTAGTGAAAAGTGGTCACTTGAAGAAAGAAGAGAGGAGGTGGAGGGGGGGGGGGGGGGCGGTGTATTTTTCTTCTTCTTTGGCACTTTAACCACAAGCACAATTGTTTTTCTTAAGGTAACCATTTTGTCTCAATTGAATCCTCCAATTCCCTCCCAATTTTAACCAGATGTGCATTTATTTCAATTTTTAAATGCCACGTGTCTTACTTCTAAATAAGAATTGGAGGGGATCTTATACCAAAAGGATGACAAAGAAATTAAAGTCTATTAAATGGTGAAAGGTTATTGAAGGCTAAGTAATTAAAAGCTAGTAAAAGGAATGCAACTCTTCAAGCGACTCTCTCTTGGAAAGCATCTCAAATCTGTTATTCATTAAAAACTTAGTAATCTGTACATCTTCTGCCTTATTTATACTTGCTAGCTCGACTACTAACTGCCATGGACTCTAACATCACATGGCCTGCTTGCTAAAACTAACCACTAACCATTTCTGTTACAAGATATCATCTGTTCTAACAGATTGTAACCAACTAAACAACAGCTGTACCTGTAACTAACTTCTCTAAATCATGTGACAGTACAATTATTACATTTACACATATTAGGCTGCTAAGTACAGATACTACATAGACAAATATCAGCTACTGACTTGAGTTGTACTACTGCCCTGCTGCATGCTTGTTGCTGTAACAGCTTGTACTGTTGCATCATGCTTCTGCTGCTGGTTCAAGGCACACACTTGGCTGCTGCATCAGAATATGATAAGTAAATCTTTTAATAATTATTTAAGATAGAGTTCAAAATTTTTTTATTCATTATTATTCCGGATGCTAGAATTCAACTCATAAATCAATTGAAGTAAATTCTATTAAGTTTGAAGAGGGGGGGGGGGTTGTTCCTTTCCTTGGAAGGAGGTGTGGAAGGTGAAAACTCCTCGTGTCAGATTTTTCACATGGTCCACCGTGAAAGGAAAGATTTTAACCACCGACAACCTGAGGAGAAGGGGTTTTATCACTCCTGGTGTATTATGTGCAAAGCAGCTGGGGAGGACGTTGATCATTTTATTGTTTTTGTTTTTTTTTTTTGCATTGTATTTTTCCAGTGAGTTATGGGCTAGTCTGGTAAAAATACATGTTTAACTTGCACTAAAACATTGTCTACAAAATAGGAACACTCTTTCACTAACCCACTTCTTTAAAGCAACTATATGTTTAGTTTTTTTTTTTTTTAAATAGAAAAATAAGTTAAACACTCTACGTTTATCCAAAAACAAATCTAAATATATATATATATAAAAAAACTAAACTAAATAGATATATACAATTTTTTTTTATAAATAGATATAACTTTAACTCCTACTAAAAAGTTGCCTACAAAACAGGATTACTTTCTTAAAGATTTTCAAATTGCTTTATCTATTTATAAAAAAAAAAAAAATTTAAGATTAAAACAAACACACGTCTCTTTATAAAAACACATCTGCCCTATTAATAAAAGAAAAGACACATCTACTGTTATTGGAAAAAAAAAAAAAAAAAAAACCAGCCATACATCCACATTTTAGTCACACAAACAACTTCAAACTTCTACCTAATAAATTTAAATCTCCCCATTATTACCCCTATGTATTTTTGTGATTGGAAAATGTAGTAATCCCAAATTATAATGAATTCAAATTATAAACCTTTACATAAAAAATAGAAGAGCCTTTGAGCACGTGCTAATGGATTCAAATTATTAACCTTTACATAAAAATTAGAAGAACCTCTGAGCATGTGCGTGCTCAGAGGCTATTGTTAACTCTAATGGGTCTTCATTGGATGATGCTTAGAAGGCTTATCAACTTGATTATTATGTGGTCGGGGCAGTGTGGTAAGAGGGTGATTTCTAGTAGTTGGGGGGCTATTCCCACATGTTTACCATGGACTATATGGCAGGAAAGGAATCTGCGTCAAATTGAAGGGAAAGAACATTCAATTATTTGACTCAAATTTCAGCTGTTATGTCTTTTGTTTGAGTGGCAGAAAGCTTCTGACAATGGGTCAGAGAGGGATTTCCTGGATTTTCTGGGGGCAGATTATCAATGGCTTGATTCCTGTCTATCTTTCTTCTTTTTTCCTTTTCTTTTTTGAGTGTCCTTAGTATACTCCCTGTGTACTTAGGCCTCAGCCTTTTTCTTTTCATTATTAATAAAGCTTTTTGCTTAAAGTAAATAAAAAAATTCTATTATTAGAATTAAATTAAATTTGATTTGTGGTTTTTGATTGCAAATCGACTAATAGATTCATTATGTGTGATTTGGTATCCATTTTACTTCCATACAAGTGGAAGATACAATTTTTTGTGTTATTTTGGCATCTTCTGTGTGCAGTTTCATGGTGTACATGTCCAATGCATTAATATTGGAGGAGGAAAAGGGGAGATTCCAGACAACAAGCACCTGCAGATTGCTCTTCAGCACATTCATGGAATTGGCCGCTCCAGAGCTCGCCAAATTCTCAGCAAGCTCAGCATTGAGAACAAACTCGCCAGGGAGTTAACAGGGAGAGAACTCTATGCTCTCCGTGAGGAACTCAATAACTACATGTGCGCACATGAATTGGTAAATTTCTCTTACTCTCTCCCCTTGCTTCTTTCTCTATCTCCCTCAAGAAGATTGCAAGTGTTTGGCAAATGTGGATATAGTCATTGTTCTGATAAAATTAAGAAAAGACTTATGTGCAGTTTTAGATTTACTGTAAACAAGTTTCTGTGTATGTCAAACCAAGGATCTGGTTTACTCCTCTTATTTTTAATGCAAGGATATCAAACAATAGAAGTTTAAACTTTTTTATGTTATTCACAAAATTTGATTTTGGGTTTTCAGAACAACCAAGTTACAAAGGATATAGCAAGATTGATGGAGATTCAGTGCTATAGAGGGATAAGGCATAGTCAGGGGTTGCCTTGTAGAGGACAGCGCACGCACACCAATGCCCGGACCTGGAAGGGAAAGGCAATTCCCGTTGCAGGAAAGAAGAAAGCTTAACATGAGGGTTTCATCCCAGTTTCTTGGGTTTTGAATTATGAATTAGCTTTGGAGTTCAAATTTAATTTTAGTTTTAGTGTTTAAAAAATTAAAAAAAAAAAAAAACCTCCACTACTTACATTTTCAAGGTCTTTTATTTGTTGCCTTAAAATTTTAAGTTCCTTGGGACATATGATTTGCTATTATTTATGTCCTTGATGAATTGTAATTTCTCTGGTGTTTTTTTTGTTTTTTCGGAAATGGTTTAGCATTGGTTTAGCGTGGAAAATTTGTATTTTTCTTGTGCCGAATTATTTTATTTTAGGTTCAATTTTTACAGTTTGAAATTTATAAAAAAAAAACTGAATTTTTTTTTTCACCTAAATTTTAGAAATTTCATTTTTCATCCTTAAGTTATTGAAAATATTACAAATATCAATTTTCAAATAAAAAAAAAGCTTGTAGTCACCATCCTTACTCATGTAGTTAAGAGAATTGAAAAGTTGCAAAGGTACTTTTTGTGGGGTGATAACAAGACTCATTTGGTCAGATGGGACAAAGTTTGCTCGCCTATGGCTAACAGTGATTTTGGTATAAGAAAAATAACTACATTCAATAAAGCTTTACTAGAAAAATGGCTATGGGAGTTTGGGAACGAGGAGACTTGGCTTTGGAGAAGGGTGGTAGCTAAATGGCTATGGGGGTTTGGGAATGAGGAGACTTGGCTTTGGAGGAGGGTGGTAGCAAGGAAGTTTGGGTGTGGCTTATGGAAAAGTATCCATATGGGTTGGGAGGATTTTAGCAAAAATACTCAATTTGTTGCTGGGGATGGAGAATAGAGTGAAATTTTGGCAAAATGGGTGGTGTGGGAATCAACCTCTTCAATTGGCTTTTTCGGGGTTGTACGGTATTGCCACTAATAGGGAGGCATTCGTTGAGTCTTTTTTGACAAGGTTGGGGGCGAGGGAAAGGAGGAGTTAGGATGTTCGTTTTATTCAGGATCTAAATGATTGGGAGTTGGACACAGGGCATACTTTCTTCGTATCTTGGAATCAAATACTCCTTCAACGGATAATGGGGATTGGATGAGATGGAAGTTGAAGACTAATAGGGATTTTGACATCCGTTTTTTTAATAATAAGTTGCAAGGTTCTTTTTCTGTTGTCTTTCCTTGGAAAGGTATTTGGAAGTTAAGGTCCTTTGACGTTGTTTCCTTCTTTGTTTGGATTGTAGCTTGGAATAAGATTCTTTATGAGTGATAATTTGAGACTTAGGGGTTTTGATCTTGTTGATTGATGCATTATATGTCGTCGATGTGGGGAGACTATGGACCACTTATTGCTTCATTGTGAGAATGCTCATTGGTTGTGGAGTTGCGTTTTTAAATCTTTTGGGATTTTGTGGGTCTTACCAAGAACGATTCCAGGTATGCTTTTTGGTTGGTGGAATTGATTGGAGAAGCACTGGTCTAACATTTGGAATTTAGTTCCATTGTGCTTATTGGGGTGTCTTTGGAAGAAGCGCACTTGGCAAACTTGTGAGAACTTGGATAGCTTCTGTGACCAATTGCTTACTTCTTTTAGTGGATCTTTATTCGACTTTTCTTAGGCTTAGAAACTCACATCTAGTGATTCTCTCCCTTCATTCTTTATTCTCTCTTCTTTTGTAATTAATTATCTTTTTTTTCCCTTTGTTTGTTTGCTTTTCTTCTCTGTAAATTTTGGTTTGCTTTGTGCTTTTCGTGCTTAAAGTAACCTTTTGAATATACATCTTTCTTACTTATGTATATAAAGATTTGTTTTCACTATTGTGAAAGGTTTTTTTTTTTTTTTGCAACATGTTGGGTTCTTTTATTTTTTTTGGTCAAAACAAGTGTCACATTTGGATACGTTGGCAATTAGATTTGGATTTTTTGGGATTAGATTTGGATTCCTGATTTGGATTGTTTGGGATGTCGAGTTTGAAACTCATACCAAGGTGTTGTCTATTGATCATGGGCGGCTCTAGGAATAGTTCAAGGGGTTCAAATGAACCCCCTGAGCTAGCCAAAAAAAAAAAAATTATATATATATATATATAATTTTTTAATTTATTTTTTGACCCTCCTAAAATAAATTTTTTAAACCCCTACCCCTAAATTTTTTTAAAGCCTAGTTGAAATGAACTTGATTATGATTATCTTGACAATATCTTGGTCTATACCAAAAAAAAAAAAAATTCAATATCAAACCAAATTTACCTAAAATATAGGGGGAACAGTAAGCCTAACAACAAAAGTATAAATTTATTCTTTTTAATTTTTTTTTAAAATCATTTAGATCTTAAAAAATTTGAAATAAACTAATACATAAAAGTTTATTGTATTTAGATCTCGCTTGGAGTTTTAATACAACTTTTTAAAGAGGAATAGTTATTCCTCATTTTGAAGAATAACTATTTATAAGGAATGACTATTCCTTGTAATGAAAGCATAACCAAATTAAAGAATAACTAAACCATAGGAATAATTATTACATTAAAGCACCTATTACATTCTACCAAACATGTCCTAAGCATTAAACTTATAGTTTGTCTTATATGAGAAACGCTATGTTCATAATACTTTCACAACAAATTCTAAGTAACAAATGTTACTGGTTGTTATTAATGGAAAAAAAGTAATTTCAGTAATGAGTTTAAATTAGAACTAATAACAACTTCACCTAAAATTGTTAGAAAAGTGTTATGAAAATTTTGTAAAAATAGCACTTTGTAATAAAAGAAATCACGTAAACTACAAGATTCATTTTTTACCCGAAATGTATCTTCTTATTGATCCCTAAAAATATATCCTGGGAGCCGTCGTTGCTGTTGATGGCTTTCACCTATTATTGTGTTTTTTCTTAGACAATAAAACAATGCAATGAGCTTTTGAGTAAGAAAATGAGATGATAAATGTGAGAAAGAGTTTTCCCTTATGAAGATTATTAAAATATAAAACAATTAGATCAAAGTTTGCAAATATATCCCAAGATAAAATGATTTCAAATGAAAAGCAAGGTTTATAAATATATATGTAGTAATACCAACAAAAGTATCGAACAATAAGTAGAGTGAATTACAAAGGGGAAGGAAATTATCTAGAATCTAGATGATGTTAGTGACGTTTTTTACAAGCTGTCAGTACATTAAGAAGGCTGACGGGAATATACAACCCGTCAGCCATTCTCATTAGGACGCTTTCTTTTTACGTTCAAGGCCACACCCCTTACGTGGCGACGTTAGGCTAAAGTATCAAGCTGACGAGTCAAGGCTGACGACCTTGATTGTGAAGGTCCTTAGCTGACGTTCTTTTTGGAGACGTACATAGGCTGACGATAGTGTAGGAGGCACACGTAAGCTGACGACCTTGGCAAGTAAAAGCTGAAGAAGTAATCCAACCTTCATTCTTAGCCTATCTTGACTTCTACATACGTGAATATAAGGAAAGTTTTTGCGCTACACGTTTGACCTTAGTCAAGAAGATTCCTATAAGGAAAGGGTTCTATACAATATGCAAAGATCCACGAATTACTCTTCTAAAAGGAAAGTACTTCTTCACCAAGGCGTTTATTTCGGCTCTATACCACTATATATACCCCAAAACCCTCATGACCCAAAGGTACGCACAATTATCTCAACTCTGGCACTCTAGGGTTGTTTAAAAGACTCTAACTTGATCATTGGAGGGTTTTTGGCCGGCACCACACCAGTGCTCTCTGTTCGATCATCTATTTTCTCTTCGCAGGTGTTGTTTCGATCTGGAGAGTGCTCGCAGCTTACTGGTGATTTCTTCGGCATCATCAGATGACATATAACAAAGATGCGGAGTATCCTACTTTTCTTTATTGAATATGAAGCTTTGATTTTGTTAAATATGCAACTTTGAGAGTTAAAATTCACGTTAACAAAGCATGATTCGTGGTGGCTACAGATGGTCTTTTATTTCCTGCCACATTAGTAAAAGACCCAAATTTTAGACGTGCTAAATTAGAGAAATATGTGGTTGGGTCTTTAGAGTTAAAGAGCTTATAATTTTCTTATTGAAGGGAGTTAATGCCTGTAAATCGATATTGTTATTCGAGAAATTATCAGAACCTCTGGAAGGACCATTACTCCTCTTAGCAAAACACAGCATAAATGAACCAAAACGCAGCTTCAGAGCTGCTCTATAGCCGCGCTTGGTAAACGCGGCTATACGCCCAGTGGTGGAGCTGCATTTTTCTAAAATGTGGTTCAAAGCCAAGCTGTAGCTGCGTTTTTGTAAATGCAGCTTCAAAAAACGCAGCTACAGAGCGCGTTTTTTGTAGTGTGTTTTTCCTCTCACCCCACTTAAAATTTAACTCAACTTAAAAAACCAAGCCAAATCCAATTTAAAAATGCAAACCAACTCAGGGTAAAAAAGCAAGAAAATTGGCTGAAGCAAAATCAAAACAAGCACACTCACCCACTTCCTTTCTCTCTCTCTCTCTCTCTCTCTCTCTCTCTGAAATTGAAATCTCAGAACCACTCTTTTCGGCAGTGACACACTTAGCGGAGGCTTTCCAAAGAGAAAGCCCACAAGCTCCTCAACAGCTGGTTTTGGTATCAGATCTGGCGGGTGAGAGCTACTCTTACAAATCTACTATAATGCTTATATCAAGCATAAGATTGTTCATACAAAGAAAGACTTTTGAAATGATGTAGGAAGGGAGAGAAGAAAACTAAACGGGTTAAATAAAATTTTGTGTTTCATAAAATTCGGTGAGAATTGTCTAAATTAATTGGGTTTTAGAAGTTTATTGATTTTTGGGTTTAGGTTTAAGAAGATACGGGAAGGGTGGTTGAAATCTCTTTCCAAAACTTTTTTTTTTTTTTTTGATAAGTAACGTAAGAAATTTTATTAAAAAAACCAACCAAGTACACTGGAAGTGTACTATAGTAGCACAAATCAAAAATCTAGATTACAACGATCTATAAGACTGGGGAGAGAAATATAAGAATAGGAAGGCAAAACTAAACTCCACTCAAGGAGAGTACGGAAAAAGAAAAACTTACTGTCAAGTATAGACCGTTCACAATTCTCAAAGTATCTAGCATTTCGCTCCCGCCATAAGCACCAAACAATGCGGCACAAACCTCCATAAACATATATTTCGATGTCTACCAAACTTCCCCTGTCAAGAAGCTAATACCTCACTAACTTTATATGCATAACCCAATGTATACCGAACAAACAAAAAACCATAGACCACAACTCATATGCTATAGGACAATGAAGAAGAAGGTGATTCACCGATTCCCCACACCTTTTACACATAAAGCACCACTCTAACACTACAATATGCCTCTTCCAAAGATTATCTGTAGTTAAGATCTTACCGAAGGCTGCAGTCTAAGAAAAGAACACTACTCTAAGAGGAAACTTGGATTGCCACACCATTTTCCAAGGAAAATCAATGACAGAAGAAGGAGATAAAGAGTAATAGAAGCCTTAAACCTCAAAACATCTCCTCATTGTTGGCTTCCAGCAAAGTTTGTCATCACCAACACCCCGCACATTCGTGGAATAAAGCACAACCCAAAAACAAACAAATGATTCTGACTCCCAATCTTGTGGTGGACGATGAAACCGAATGTCCCAATGAAGCTTCCCATTGGAGAAACACATCACTTCTGACATAAAAAAACTCCCTTGCCCGACTAATACTATACAATTCTGGAAATGCTTCCTTAAGGGAACAATCCCTATACCATACATCCTCCCAAAACTTTATCCTAGTATCATCACCCACATCAAACTGAAGAAATTTAGAAAAGTCCAGCTAGCCCACTTCTAATGGATTTCCACACACTAACACCATAGGTCCTTAACACTAGTTTGGTACACCAACCACCCCCTTCATCCCCATATTTAGCCTTAATGACCTTCCTCCAAAGGGCATTTCTCTCCGTTCCATATCTTCACAACCATTTGCCTAACAAAGCATAATTAAATCTTCTCAGTCGTTGAATCCCTAAACCACCCTACTGCACCAACATACAAACCTTAGCCCATTCCACTAGAGGAACCTTAGGAGCATCAATACCACTCCAAAGAAAGTTTCTTTATAATTTCTCCATACGATTTGCCACCTTTACTAGAATAGGACGGAGAGAAAGGAAATAAGTAGGTAAATTGGACAAAGTAATCTTAATAAGAGTTACTTTGCTCCCCTTAGATTAATACAACCTCTTCCACCCAGCTAGATGCCGCTCCATCTTCTCCAAAACAGGGTTCCAAATTGTCTTCTCTTTATGGGAAGCACCCAATGGAAGGCCAAAATATTTCAAAGGAAGTGAAGACTGCTGACAACCCAAAATCTCCACTAATTCATCCATATTAGGCACGTCAATTAATACCAATTTTGACTTCAGTAAGTTAATTTTTAACCCTGATACAACTTCAAATCTGGCCAAAATTCCACGTAAAGCAGCTAAATGATGTGCGTCAGCATCGCAAAAAATAAGTGTATCATCTACAAATAAGAGATTGGACACTGTTAGTAATGTACCAGCTGAATTACCTACTGAGAAGCTTGAAAATTGTCCCAACATAGCAGCCACATCCAACATACGGCTTAAAGCCTCCATGAAAATATCAAAAAGGAGCAGAGATAATGGGTCCCCTTGATGAGCACATCTTGTGCTTCCAAAAAAATCAACTGGCTCTTTCTAAAACTGTTAAAGGTGTGAAGAAGAAGAAGGAGAAGCAAAATGAATTTGGGTTAGTTTGATTGAATATTTGGTTGTGTGATGTGTTTATTTTGATTTTGCTCCAGCCTTTTGGTTTGCCTTTTTAACTTGGGTTTGGTTTACTTTTTTTAGTCTGAGTTAATTTCTGTGTAAGGGGGTGTTGAATCATCATTTTAAAATAGCTGGCATAATGTAATTGGCTAAAAGGAGTTGGGCAGACCACTATCAGTGGTCCTCCTAGAGGTTCCGATAATTTCTCACTATATTCTCCTTATATAAGTGTAAAGTTGGTTCAAAAATTTAAGGGGCAAAGTCCACTACCCACTCAAACACAAAATAGATGTGGTGTATTATGAAGATCCACTCAAAAGATACAAACTCACAAAAAGGAAGACATCCACACACATAAGACACCTTTAAAATCTACTACTTCTTATAATCAAAAGATTGGACGCTAAAACCCGATTAATGCATGGCTTTGAGACTAGGGTTTTTTTTTTTTTGGAGAAATTAGGACTAGGTTTTATAATAGGTTTGGGGGCATGTTTAATATTCAAGCTTTAATAAGAATCAAAGTTTTTGGTTGCTGGATTTTTAGAAGAATGACTAGCTAATGTGGCAAAGGTGATGTATCGAAACTTACAAACTAGCGGACTGATATCCAACTTGAAATGAAATCAATTTCAAATCTCGTGCTTGCCACTTATCATTTGTCTATGATACTATTTGATGATGTGTGAAATCAGTAGGCTGAATGCTCTAAACTTCAGCGACGATTGGATGACTTGAAAAGAAAGAAAGAGACTATCGAAGGTGACTGGGGTGAACCGACCAAGGACCCTTCGACGGTTAAGTTAGATTTATCTCTAAAACTCAAGTATAGTGAGTGGTTGAATATGTTAGGACATATGTGATTTGATGTTAAGAACATATGTCAACATTTTATGTATTGGCTAAATCCTTTGATAAAACGCACTTTACTTGTAATTGGGTAGATCTAGGATGTGTTTAATACTTTAAGGAACAAAAGTTCAAGTCTAAGTATTGAAGCCATGCAAGTCTGTCCAAAAATCAAGTAAGAAAGTGCTGGATTTTAAATTTCGACAGCTAGTATCTATCGAGATTTAAAAGCTACTGAAGCCCGTGGCTCGACAATTAGCTCGATAGATGGCCATCTATTGAGGTTTATGAAATTCAGGGGCTGTTTGACTGATTGGTTCTAACAGACATTTTCAGTTTTTAAACAACCTTAAACACATTTCTACACACTTTTTTTACCCACACGTATTTCAAAAAACTACCAACAATATTACTCCAACTACTCTACCAAACGGGCTTTCAGTTTTTCATCCAATCCTTGAGTATGTGTTTAGGTTTTCTTTTCTCACAACCTTAAACATATATATGGATTATTTTAAGGGCCGTCTAGGGTTGTATAAGTATTAAGCAAAGTTTTGTTCATGCAAATTGTGACCAGAGACAATATTTTCCTTAGTTCATCTTCAAGAAGCTGCTGTGTTTTGTACACCGTAGGGTTTTGTGACCAAGCAACTTCATGATCTTCATCGATTGATGAACAGAAGAACTTTGCAACCAACATCCTTCTCAAGTTGGTGATCAAGTCGCGTATTGGGATCTGTGCATCGATTGGTTAGTCACATACTAGGAGCCGTGCATTGAAAAGGAGATATTGTAATTACAGAACAAGTCCAATTGGGTATTGGGGTAAAGGTTCAACTATAGGTTGGTATAAGGTACTGAGATTCCTTTACTTATAACTGCTTGTTTTGAAAATAGTGGATTTTCGGGAATGGTGACCTTAAAATCACCCGGTGAGATTTTTGCCTCGGAGGTTTTCCCCATTCGTAAACAAATCACTGTGTCATTTAATTTTTGCTGCATATTTAGTTATTTGGTGATTTGTTTGTGCTGCCATGTACATTGTATGTTAATTTGATTAATTAATTAAATTTGGCTAATTAATCAATTAATTCATTACAAGGGGTCAATACATTTAGGGCCTATCAAAATAGTAGAACATACCTTAGGCTAGTGAGATTGGGTCCCTTTTATAGAGACTTTGGGGTGGGTTTACTTGTTAGGCTCCACTAACATCATAGCAGATGTGTGAGCTTAGGCTGAGTTTGGATTGGGCGTTTTGTGGCCACGTCCAGCGTTTTGCGCTTTTTTTTTCTTCTTCTTCTGCTGCTGTACGGGTTAGGGGACAAAGGCTACTGTTTATGCATTGTGCATGAACAGTACCCCACTTTTGCTGACTTTTCAGCACATTTGTGGGTCCCGTGTACTGTTCACGGGACCCACAAACTTCACTTTACAGAATTTTTTTTATTAAAAATGGGTCCCACGATACTATTCACACATTTAAAAATTATTTTGGTACAGTGTTTTCAGTTTTCAGTTTTCAGTTTTCAGTTTTCAGCAATAAGCTCTATCCAAACGGACCCTTAGTGGAGAGAGGGGAGTGAATTTTGAGGAATTCACCTTATGTCTCGGAATAGTGGATCGTGGTCTGATTGTTTTGTGTTTGTAGAAAATACTCTGAAATTCACTAAGTATTAGTTGGTCGTCTATACCTTCCTGTGGAATGGACGACTGATATCTCTTTGGACGAACAACATCTTCTTGGACAACCTATTTTTATGCATGTGGTGCATCTTGCTATTTTCTCCCTTCTCAAGATTATCTCGGGTGTTGTTGGGCTTGGACTTCTCTTATGGACGAATGAGACTTGTTATAAATCATCATCACTATTGGTATAAAATTTTCTAAGACTTCCAATTTATAGGTACCAAAATCCAGGGTTGCCTACAGTCTAACTATTCAAGCTTCATATTCTATCATATAAATGGTGCAGTCAAAATGGAGCTTGACTGCTAACGTATCATTAATTGGTGCAGTCAAAATGGAGCTTGACTGCTAACGTGGGCACGTGGCACCGAAGACACACTTGTTAGTATATAACCTTGGCTAGAACTTCCTAAGACATTGCAACAACTTACATAGGTTTATCAAATGATTTTCCAAATTATGAGATTTAGCAATTATGCCGTCAATGTAAATTTTCATCTCCTAGTACTGTACAGCATTTCATGGAATAGATTGACCATGGCTTTGCCATTTTTCAAACGGAGAGGCACAACTTCGTACGTGAAAGTATTCTAATGTGCGATAAACATCGTTTTTGTCTTTTCTTGTCTTCTTAACCGTTTTGATTTTGTGATATATCTCGAAATATCTTCCATAAATAGAACACTGTATTCATAGCTATATTATCAACTAACGTATTAATGTGAGGAAGAGAGTAATTATTTTTAGGACTGACCGATTAAAATTTTGTTAGTTTGATCACATCTTAATCTAAATCCCATTCTTTGCAAAGAACTTACCTCCCAAGGACTTCCCATCTCTTTAGAAGTGTATAAGTGCTCATAAAAAAAGAGTCTATAAATGTTTATTCTACTCTATTGTTTTTTTTTTAAGTTAATTTTTTTTACTATGTTTATCTCTCTTTTTTTTTTTTTTTTCATAAAAAAATTTCCACCTTTTTCTTCAAATGATTAAAAGAAAGGTTAAAATACAATTATATATTTTAAGTTTAATTGAAATTTATTTAAGATTTTAACTTTAATTTCGTTTTTTTTTTAAAAATTTAATTTTATTAAATTTAAGCCTTATTTTAATTCCATTAAAAAATTGCCATTAAGTATATTATTAATTAGTAAAAAAAAAAAATTCTAACATGAGAAAAAATAAAACTTAAAAAACTTAATTAAATAAAATTAAAGTTAGAGTCCTAAAATAATTTTAGTCAAATTTAATTGGAAAAAGTTGCAATTAAAAAGAAATTAAAGCGTTTATTTGTCAAATGAAAAAGAATTAAAAAAAAAAAAAAACAATGGACGTCTCTTTCCTTCTTAACAAAGAAGAAACTGGGCAAAATCAGTGTCTTTCAAGCAGCGACGGCGCACTCAGCAGTCAGTAGTCGGTACAGTCTCAGCCTCAGCGTCAATTTCTGACAAGTCATGGCTTTCTCCGCCGTAACAAAACGCTCTCGCTCTGTCGGAGCCATTTTCTTCAACGCTAGGCTCTTCCCAAATTC
Organism: Castanea sativa; assembly: GCF_040712315.1. Lineage (NCBI taxonomy): Eukaryota > Viridiplantae > Streptophyta > Magnoliopsida > Fagales > Fagaceae > Castanea > Castanea sativa. The sequence continues at coordinate 46,119,913 of NC_134013.1, forward strand.
CACTTGTGGAAGTAGAAGTAGAAGATTCACCACCGAAACTTCTTCTTCTTCAGCTTCGAATCAAACGAATCTGATAAAGCAATTGAGGGAACGAACGAGCGCGCCCATAAAAGACGTGAAGGCCGCACTGATGGAATCCAATTGGGACATCGAGGCTGCGCAGACTGAGCTCAGGAAGAGAGGCAAAGTCCTGGCGTCCAAGAAGTCTGCTCGTACGGCCACCGAGGGTTTTCTTGCTCTCGCTCTCTCTCACACTCGCAATAGGGCTGCTCTTATCGAACTCAACTGCGAGACCGATTTTGTCGCCAGGAACGATATTTTTCAGCACTTGGTTTGTGTTTTTTTTTTTTAATCACATTTTCCTGATTTTGCTTTGTTCTTCATTCAATTTTGATGCTCATGCTTTTTATTTTTTTAGGCTTTGTCTTTGGCGAAGCAGGCTTTGCTGGTGGAAAGTGGTACTCAGGCTCAGCTGGGTTTTGGTGCTGGGGGGTTTCATGTTGGACCTGAGAATCTCGAGGTATGGATAATCTGTTGTTAGCTTTGTAATTATTATATATTGTTAGGACTGTGATTAAGTTAGTTACACATTACCAAAATACTTTGTTCGTGTCAATTTTTAGTTTTGTTACGTCTTCCGACACTTTGTTTGGGAGTTCATAAGGAATGGATGCTCATGGGGCTAAAGTTTAGGAGCGTATGGGACACAGCTGAAATCATGTTTTGGAAACAAGATTTCAGTTATAATTGTAAAATCGTGTTTTCAGCTAGAGTGTGTGTGCAATTCAGCATGTGAGATCAGAGGGAGAATTCACTATTTGTAAAATATATTTATTTGAATAAAGGAAAGGTGCTATATTTGCTTTGGCCCTTATAGGTGAAGAAAAATAAACTACAATTTTGCATATATGGGATATCAAAAATGATTAACTTCTTTATTTATTTATCTATTTTTAGCTTAAATTTTTTCAAGTAAAGCATGTCCATAAAATGGCTCTTGGATCAGTTTCATGTAAAGCATGTCCATTTTATAAACAAGAGCCATTTTATTTATAATTGTTTCAAGTAAAGCATATGGGATATCCATAAACAATTTTGCATTTATTCTAGTATTCTACTAATGACTCTTGGATCAATTGATTCATTTTCTGCTTCTTTGTTACGATGGTACCATATTTTTTTAATGTAGATTTCAAAATAACCCCAAGGAATAGCATAATTGACTGGAGACAACACCTCATGAAATGGGGGTCATTAGTTCGAACCTCCCTCCCCTTGGGGCTAAAACTTATAAATTTTGGACCTATACAGCTCAGGGCTTATGTGGATTCTGGACCTTGAGAGCTCTTGTCTATTTTTCTAAATTTCTAAGTACTTTCTTTCAATTTGGAGGAACTATCTTATCTTTTAAATCATGCGATGAAGGAAATAAAGGCTGAGATATTGTACTTTTCTCTGTTGATGACCTCTACTTTGGCTAAATTGAGTCTAAAAAGGGGGGGAACGGGGGGTGGGGGGTTGGGGAGCCTTAGTTTCATATTTTCCATTTTGCCAACTTCGTAAATTTTAGACCTTGGTGCGATGGCAAGTGCCTTCTGCCCAAGCAATGTATTGTGGGTATGAGTTTGTGAACTGGGTATTGCTAAGTTACATGTGTTTCTTTTGATTCTTTTTATTGGCGAGTTATACATGCATCCAATGAATTTTCAACTTAAAATCTCACATTTTGCCCTGATTTTAGAAGTGGAGGAAGGGCTGTATGAACTAGAGCTCATTGGCCTAATTGTGATCTGTGTTAGTAAGATATAATCATGCTTTGAGAATTTCACCTAGTAATCATTTTGTATGGCTGTCAAGGACTTTGAAAATTTTAACCAGGACATAAAGCTGACATGAAATTTATGTACTGGTGACAATAAGATTTAGTCTATGCATGGCAAAATTTTAGTTTTTGTAAGGAAATAGTGAAAACAGGTAAAATTTTCAAATTTGTTTCTGGGAAATTCTTTTGTTGTTGTTGTTGAAGTTGTTAGTCAGGGTCAGTGAGTTAATTTATCTTCAATTTTATCAGGAGTTGAAAGTAAATCTTGAACATCCAAAGATTAGTGGAGAAACAACTGTTCATAATGCAATTACCGAAGTGGCTGCAATGATGGGAGAAAATGTCAAACTTAGAAGGGTATTCGTGATGTCTACATCTTCAAATGGTGTTCTCTCTACCTACCTTCATACCAGTCCTCAACCAGGTACTGTAATGTCAAACTGCTTTTTTTTTTTTTGGGTTAGCACCCACTAGGTTTTGAGCCCACAACTTCACCCTCTACACCATTTTTCAGAGGGAGGAGAATAGAGCTCATTGGCTAGTGATTTCAAACTGCTTGCCTTCCCTTTATTGGAAGAAATTTGACTCTCTCTCTCTCTCTCTCTCTCACACACACACAGGTCCTAAAATGGAACTCCTAATGTTCTGTGATACTATTTAGATGATAAGTTGGTAACCTTGGCCGGATTAAGAGGATTGTTCGTTTGGCATGAACCATGAACTATTAAATGTTTGACCTGGAACAGGTTTGGGTCGTATTGCTGGAATTTTAACTCTTGAAGTAGAGGATGGAAATTCTCAACTGGATGCTCTTCAGCGTGTTGGATCAGAATTGGCAATGCATATAGTAGCAGCCAAGCCATTGTTCTTGACAAAGGAACTTGTTTCTTCTGACGCATTAGAAAGTGAAAGGGAAATTCTTAAGTCTCAGGTACTCAGTGACATCATTAAGCACTAATAATTGGCTCTATGCTAAACATGAAATGAGCGGTGAAAGCTATTTGTTGACTTGGTCGATAGAGTGCCTTTTAAAGCACTGAATTGTAGCATGGAATCTGTTTGTGGACTTATTCAATAAATGTCATCATTGTTGTTCTATGAGGTGCCAACTGAAATTTTTATATGAATGTGGCTCTCCCCCCCCCCCCCCCCCTCCCTTTGGGTGTATTAAGTTATGTTGATGGAACTATAACTAGTGTGATAACACGTAGAAGCATCACAAGTAAGTTAAGTCTCTCAATATATTTTTTTGAAATGATAGATTTTTAGCGGATGAAGTAGATGTGAAGTTAGAAATTTGAAGAGATGTTTTAGAATCTAAAGGCTTTCGGTTGAATAGGAATAACATAGAGTACATCAAATGGAAGTTTAGTAAAAGTAGAAACAAAGATGAAGGAGTTGTAAGAGTGTGTACTAGGTAATGTTTCTAGTACTAATGAAGGGCAGAGGGTTACTTGGGCAGATGAGAGTGAGGGGTTAGTAGATTCCTTGACTGTGGTTCCCGGGTTAGTGAGTGAGCTGTGGGAGTCTGATGAAAGGTTGAGGTCTTGTGAGGGAGGTGATGAGCCATTAGTTGTGGTACCTTTGGCTACTGAAGGTCCGTTGGAGTTGGAGTTGGAGTCTAGCCATATGAAGGAGGTTGGGTGTAAGGAGAGTGTGGATAATTGTCAACTTTCACAATGGGTAACCAATAGGATAAAGGCTTTCAAGAAATCTGTGGGCACTTCGCTGGAAGGTTTTGAGGAGCAGATTACAGGATTGTTATTAGCCATAGAGGCCAGAAAGAAAGATAAACAGAAACTTGTGGTGGGTGATCAGACGAAGTTGGTCAAGTTAGGACAGAAAGGTTAGCGGGAGCTAAAGAATTTGTTATCTTTAAATGTTGAGTATGATACAAATAAAGCAAGGAGTGCAAGTTCTGAGCGGGCGATTGTGTCTTATCAATGAAAGTGAAGATTATTTCTTGAACGATAGAGGGTTGAATGAGCAGGATAAAAGGCTCAGGGTTAGAAACTTGATTAGAAAATGGGGGCCAGATGTGGTTTGTCTTCAAGAAACCAAAATGGGGCTGATTAATAGAGCGGTGATTTGTAGCTTGTGGGGTGACCAACATGTTGACTGGTCTTACTTAGGTTCTTGTGGTGCTTCTGGTGGGGTGTTAGTGATGTGGGACACTCGGGTAGTGAATAAAATAGAGGAAGCAGTGGGGAGATTTTCGGTTTCTTGTAAGTTTACAAGTGTGTCAGATCAGTTTGTATGGGCGTTTACTGGTGTTTATGGTCCTAATTTACACCGAGATAGGAGGTTATTATGGGAGGAACTCTGTGGCTTGAATAGCTGGTGGAGTGTCCCATGGTGTGTGGGTGGTGACTTTAATGTGGTTAGGGTCCCTTCTGAACGATTGGGGTCTAATTCTTTCACTACTGCTATGAGGGAGTTTTCTAATTTTATTTCGGAACAGGGTCTCATTGATCTGCCATTGCAAGGGGGTACTTTTACTTGGTCAAATTCTAGAGAAGTTGTTTCGAAGGCTAGGCTGGACAGATTTTTGTTTTCTGCAGATTGGGAGGATAAATTTCCAACAGTTTCTCAAAGACGGATGTCTAAATTATGCTCAGATCATTTTCCAATTGTCCTTGAGGGTGGATCTTTTCAGAGAGGGAGTATGCCGTTTAGATTTGAGAATATGTGGCTTAAGGATGAAGGTTTTGTGGATAGAGTTCGGTCGTGGTGGGATTCCTACCAAGTTCATGGTGCACCGAGTTTTATTCTGACCAATAAATTAAAGCTCCTTAAAATTGATTTGAAAAGATGGAATGTGGAGGTGTTTGGTCATGTTGATGTTCGGATTAGAAAATTGTGGAAGCACCTTAGTGTTCTAGAGAATATGGAGGAGAGTCAGGGATTATCAGCGGAGGAGAGTCAGGGATTATCAGCGGAGGAAAGGGTGGAAAGGGGAAGAATTCGTGATGAGTTAGAAAAAGCTACTCTGTTGGAAGAAATATGTTGGAGGCAGAAATCTAGAGTTCTTTGTGTTAGGGAAGGAGACAAGAATACTAAGTTTTTCCACCGTATAGCTAATTCTCATAGGAGGGTTAATTCTATTGATAGGCTTATGGTGGATGGGGTGTTGTCTTCGGACCCAGCTGCTATAGCAAACTGTATCTCTCAATTTTATAGGCAGTTTTATCTTGAGGAGGTGGCTCACAGATCGGTCTTAGATGATGTGGATTTTTTTAGCATCTTGATGGAAGATGCAAGTTGGCTAGATAGGCCTTTTGAGGAAGAAGAGGTGTTTGAGGTGATCCATGATTGTAATGGTGATAAGGCACTTGGCCCGGATGGCTTTTCCATGGCATTCTTCCAGTCTTGTTGGGGTGTTTTGAAAACTGAAATTATGGCTGTCTTCCACAATTTCCATACTCAGGCGGTGGTTGAGAAGAGTCTTAATGCTTCGTTCCTTGCCCTTATTCCTAAGAAAGTGGATGTTGTGGAGGTAAAGGATTATCGGCCTATCAGCTTAGTTGGTGGGATTTATAAGATTATTTCTAAGGTGTTGGCTAGTCGGCTTCGTAGGGTGGCGCATGGGCTTATTTCGGATTCACAAAATGCTTTTGTGAAGGGCAGACATATTTTGGATTCCGTCTTGATTGCTTCTGAATGTATTGATAGTAAATTGAAGTCAGGAGTTCCGGGTGTGCTGTGTGAGTTGGATGTGGAGAAGGCGTATGATCATGTGAGTTGGGATTTTTTAATGTATATGCTGCAGCGTTGTAGTTTCTCAGAAAAATGGAGAAAATGGATTAGGTATTGCATTTCAACTGTAAAGTTTTCCATTCTGATCAATGGTAGCCCAACTGATTTCTTTGGAAGTTCTAGGGGGCTTCGGCAAGGGGATCCTTTATCTCCATTGTTGTTTGATATTGTGATGGAGACATTAAGTCGTATGTTGGATGTGGCTACTTCTGCTGGACAATTCTCAGGCTTTTCTGTGGGCAGTATGGCTGGTCCATCAGTGATGGTGTCTTATCTTTTATTTGTAGATGACACTTTGATTTTTTGTGATGTTGAACTTTCTCAGATTGCTAATTTGAGGGCGATTCTTGCTAGATTTGAGGAGGTGTCAGGGCTTCGTATTAATTTGGGGAAATCTGAGTTGGTACCCTGTTGGTGGGGTGCCCAATTTGGAGGCTTTGGTGGGTCTGTTGGGGTGTGGGCAGTCTTCTTTGCCCTTGAAATATTTGGGTCTTCTTTTAGGTGCAAAATTTAAGGACTTATCTATTTGGAATCCTATTCTAGAGAGAATTGAGAGGAGATTAGCAGGTTGGAAGAGAATGTATTTATCTAAAGGGGGTTAGGTGACACTCATTAAAAGCTCACTATTGTCTTTACCTACATACTTTCTTTCCCTTCTTCCTTTACCGGATAAGGTGGCTAAGCGTATGGAGAAATTACAGAGAGATTTATCGTGGAATGGGATTGGTGGTGAACCTAAAATTCATTTAGTTAATTGGGCCAAGGTTTGTAGGCCTTTGCAGGATGGGGGGTTGGGTATAAGACAGTTGGGTAATTTTAATTCTGCCTTACTAGGTAAATGGTTGTGGAGGTATGGCACGGAGACTGATGCTTTATGGAGGAGCGTTATAGAGGCAAAATGTGGGAACATTTGGGGTGGTTGCTGTACGAAGAAGGTGACAAGTCCTTATGGGGTCAGCTTGTGGAGATATATTAGAAGTGGCTGGTTGAACTTCTCTAGAATCCTTGTTTATGATGTGGGGGATGGTACTGGAGTGAAATTTTGGAAGCATGTGTGGTGTGGGGATTGTACTCTCCAAGAGGCCTTTTCGCAACTTTATTGTCTTAGTAGGTTAAAGGACTCCTCGGTGGCTGAAGTTATGGATTGGTCTGCTGGGAGGTTTCACTGGAATGTACAATTTCGTCGTCCACCTCAAGATTGGGAAGAAGAGACCTTTGACCGGTTTATGCGGCTGGTCTATTCCTCGTCAGTGCGGGGGTTTGGCCCAGATAAGGTTTGTTGGAAGCCTGCAAGGAATAGAGGTTTTGAGGTTAGAGGTTATTATAGTTCCTTCTACCCTCATAATCTTGTTTCCTTTCCATGGAAAATGATATGGCAATCGAAGGCTCCTCCAAGGGTAGCCTTCTTTTCTTGGTCTGCTTCTTTAGGTAAGATCTTAACAACAGACAACCTTCGTAAAAGACGAGTGATAGTGCTTGACTGGTGCTATATGTGTAAGAGGTGTGGGGAGTCGGTGGATCATCTTCTACTTCATTGCTCCATAGCTTGGGAGTTGTGGTATTTGGTTTTCTGCTTGTTTGGTATCTAGTGGGTTATGCCTCATACTGTTCTTGAGTTGTTTGAGGCTTGGCAAGGAAAGTTTGCACGACATCGTCTCATTGATGTTTGGAAATTAGTGCCTCACTACTTGATTTGGTGCATTTGGCGAGAAAGAAATGCTAGAAGCTTTGAGGGTTGCGAACGTTCTTTGTTGGAGATTTAAGTATTTTTTCTTACACACTCTCTTTGAATGGAGTGTGGTTTTTTTTTCATTTTTCTTGTTCTTCCTTTTCTATTTTTCTTAACCGTTGTTCTTTTGTTTCTTGATTTGTGCCCTCATAGTACATCCCCAATGTACTTGGTTTGGCAATTTTTTTTTTTTATTATTAATATTCTTACGTTATTTATGAAAAAAAAAAAAAGACTCTATGGTTAAAAGATACAGCTTTCAATATATTGGATCAATAATTCATAAAGATAAAGAGATTGAAGAGGATGTGAATCATAGGATAAGAGCAGGATGGATGAAGTGTAGGTATCAAGAACACTCATAGATATCTATTTAGATAAATGAAAACTTTTATTAGATTAGTTATACTCTATGGTACCGAATGTTGGGTTGTTAAGACGCAACATGTTTGAGTGTAGCATTGTAGCTGAAATGATAATGTTAAGATAGAAATACATGGAAAGATATGATTAATAAAAAAAATCTATTAAAAATAGGGGTAAGCCCTATTGATGAAAAGATATGGGAGAGTCGCTTGGTATGGTTTGGTCATGCGCATAGGAAAATGATTAATGCACCAATGAGAAAAAGTGAGTTTATCAAGTCCAAGGAATGAAAAATTAAAGGAAGACCTAAAATAGCATTGTTAGAAGTAATATAAAAGGACAGGTTGTTTAAGGAGATATCAGAGAGTATGACTTCAAATAGCCTAAAGAATACATGTGGGCAACCCTAACTAGTCTATTGAGGATCCAAATGTCAATTCCAAAATTTTGGGACTTAGGCTTGTTGGTTGTTATTTTTGTGTATTCATAGGTGCCAATGGGATAAACAATGGATGGTGGCCACGCAGTTATTTTATACGCTCGTTCCTGTTTAGTTATTCTCAATTTTTAATCATACATGCCTTTCATTTAACTTCAAGGTCTCTTGTTTTCAATCCCTTAATTTCATTGCTAAGCAATTTTTTGTGTACTTCAATGGTGTTCTATTACATCCAAAGGGATAGTTATATCTTTTAGTTAGTGTGCGTTTGGATACTGCTTATTTTGTTGAAAACTGAAAACTGAAAACAATAAAAAAAATATTTTTCAGTTACTGTTCAGCACTGTTCATTACTGTTTGGCACTGTTCCTATGCCTGTTTGCATTGTTCATGTCCCATGAACAGTGCAACAGGCGCTGCACTTAAAAAAAAAAAAGGGCCAAAAACGTGGACGCGCAATACAAACACACCCTTAGTGTGCTATCAATAAATACCTTCAAAATTGGAGAAATGACTAGGAGTAAGTTCTCTTATTGTATTCTATGCTAAGCAATTATGGAGACATTACCCGTTGAACGGACTGTGGCTGAAATGAGAACATTATATGGATTACAGCAAGCTGTGATGTTTTTGGACTATTCTTGTAGAAAATGGTGGTGATATTTTCATAATGGTGGTGTGTGCATTGAAGATTAATGGTGATGCAGGACGGTTAAGAAGTTCAGCACTATACTAGGTTTCTTGATGAATTCTTGAATAAGGATTATTGTTTAATAGTTTTGGTTAGAAAAGTATGATTGTTGACGGCTGTTTGGGCTGAAACAGGGGATAAACAGAAAATAACATAAATAAAACGCTAGGCAATCACACCTAGGTCTTCCTAAGCATCACACTTAGGGTTCCTCAGCATCACACCTTGGAGAAGTTTGCATCACACAAACAAAGCTTAAAATAAGCTGTTGAATTTTATTAATCAAAATATTTTGAAATAATATGACTACAAAAGAGCCTTTATATAGAGGCTATAGGTATCTTTTTCCTAGTAGGACTTGGACTCTAAATAACCTATTCCTAGAATGAATAGGAATACTAATAAAAATTAAATAAAAGACTTAATAATACGTACATCAAAAAACTAGACCACAATTCTTGAATCTTTGTATAAATCTTCTTTTTCCTTGAGCTTTTCCTTGTCCTCATCAAGTGGTCCCATGAAGAAAGTTGAGCCTTTGGAGAAAAATTTCTTCAGCGGAAGACATTGACTCAAAGGAGGGTCATTGATAGGAAAGGATTGATGTAACCAACTCCAAGTAGCCATGTAGTGTTGCTGTGCAAAGGCTGTTTCTAGGCTCTAGCAAATGCATGCCACTGGAAACTTGTTGTAATGAATCCCGTCTCTACTATAATATGTATGTGTGGTTGAGTAGACATACGTGTACTTGATCTCCAGCACTGTTTCTAGCAACTGCATGCCACTGGAAACTTCTTGTAGTGAATTCCCCATCTCTCTACCATTATAACCTGATTTGTTTCGTATGATTTTGTTAGACTGTGGTTGCTTCAAATGATCTCTGCCCAGCAATTATAGGAACTTAAAAAGTATGAACCATCAGATATCACCGGGGCCTTTTTTTAATACAGTTTGGCCCCAAAATGAAATTTGAACTAGCAACCTTGCTTCATGAGTTGTGGTCTTCCAGGTTCAGTGGCGGGTTTGTTATCTTGTTGGCATCAGTGGCTTGGGAAACATAATTCGGACATTTGGAATTTGGTTCCAGGGTGCTTAATGTGGATTGTGTGGTTGGAACGAAATCGTCGTTCCTTTGAGGATAATGAGAAGACGTTGGATGAGTTAAAGGTTTTATGCCAATGTAGTCTTTTGAAGTGGTCTTGTTGTTGGGGTTTTACTGATTGTTCTTCTCTCTTTGAGTTTATGTTTTCCCTTAGCTTAGTTTCCTGATTACTGTTTTTGTTGTGCTGTTTGTTTTATTTTTTCTTGTTGTTCATCATCATGAACAACTTGTACTTTTCCTCTTTTTTTCTCTTTAGTAATAGTTTTCTGATTACCTATCAAAAAAAATGAGTTGTGGTCTTCAGTCAATTGTGCTCCCCCTATCCCCTCCCCTCCCCCTCTTTTTTTCTTTTGTTTTCAAATAGATTTTCTTTTTCTTTTTTTGATAAGTATTTTCAGATAGCTTTTCAATGATGATTATGCTAATCTATTCTATCTCTTCAACCTATTCTGTAGTTTTCTGCTAATTTGCAACATCCATCTAGCTACTTGTCATTGTAATGTTCATTCTGATAATTTTAGATTTTAAACTATTTATTTGGTTTTTCTTCACAGGCTGAAACCAGTGGGAAGCCTCAGATGGCCATAGAAAAAATGGTAGAAGGTCGACTTCGTAAATACTTTGAGGATGTTGTTCTAATGGAGCAAAAATTTGTTATGAATGACACCATAAATGTGAAGGTATGTGAGGCCAGCTTGTATTATTTGAAATTATGAAATTTGATTACTAGAAAGTGGACCATAAGATGAATCTTATTTATTCTTCAGATAACATGACCAGAAAGATAACAACAGATTAATTAGTTTTTATTTGGAGAATGAGGTATCTAGCCAAAAAAAAAAAAAAAAAAAAAGAAAGAAAGAAAAAGAAAAAGAAAAAAAGAGTTGCATGAATTGAATCACATAAAACTAGAAATAAGATAAGCTGGCAGAACTTTCTGTGTCAAACACTGGCCATTTTGAAGTTCAGTGTATATCAAATGTTTTTTTCCCTTGTGGGAGGATAATATCTTTCTGTGGAGATATGTTCATTATGGATTTCTCATTCTACCTTTGTTTCTTATAATGATAGATCTTATAGTTTAACTCCCTTATAAAGAAAAAAAAGTATATATATATATATATATATATATATAAAATTTAGCTCTTAAATAATTAATTGTCAAATTACAGTGAGGGCTCTGCATTTTCCAAATTCCTTGTGACTTTGTAAATTATGTTTATTAATTAAAATTTCCTCAATGATTTTGATTATTTGAGTTCATATGGAATTTTTATCACACCTGTAATTTTATAGCTGTGCATGTTATCCACCGGTTTCTTCTCTTTAATTCTACGGGCAGTAATGCATGTGGCATATCTCCATATTCAATAAAAAGGTTTTACCCAGTGCATAAGGTATTGCCATATTCAATGTCTTGAAAGAATTTGGATTTGGGAAGAAATAGTAATTGACACTTGACAATGACAAATGAAATAGGATGTCTAGAATCTAGGTTAGTATTTGAGAAGGAGAATTTAAAGAGGCAGAGAGATTGGAAGGTAACTTCTGATGAACCTTATCAGCTCTATGTAACTTCCTTGCATGTCCTTAAATCCTCCTACATCTTCATTGGTTTTTAGTTCTCGGAAGTGAAACTGTGAAAGTAAAGGTGGAGATATATATAATGAAAAAAATGCAACATGACAATTAACATGTCACCTGTTAACTTGCTCACTGAGGACAACGGGTTTCAATTTTAGCTGTTGTATTATGGAAAGGTCCATTTTAGTTGAAGTCCATGCCAATATATTAGCTCGTCCTTGTGTATTGATGGTGGTCTGGACAGTAGATTTTGCTGTTTCAAGCTAGTTTGTGGTGTGCTGTACTTATTGTATCATCATATGTTGACTTTTATATGGATTTCTAGTATTGCTAATGAATTTCTGTTCAATCACACAAAAAGAAAAGAGAGAAGCATGAAAAGATGTTGACGCCATAATCCATATGTTACACTCGTGGGATCTATGTGCAGCACTACGACTCCATACAGTGATGAGTATAGAAGAGTCTAGACCAACTACTATAGCTGGCTCCATTTGGTGTTTTCTTATAATAGTCACTAGAAGACATTAAGTTTAGCTTAATATTGATTTATAAGACCTCATCAAAACATAGTTTCTCTTCACTTTTTTGGAGTATTAACCACTTTATCTGCCAGTAGTATCTATAACATGCAGACATGCACAACTGCTGGCAAGTTTCATATGTGAGCATATTTTTGCCCCATATTATTTGCTATATTGTGGTTGACTCATGTTTTATACATTACTCTACAGATGCTGTTAAATAATCTATCCAAGGAAGTTGGCTCACCTGTGAAGATAGGGAATTTTTTCAGGATGGAAGTTGGAGAAGGAATTCAAAGGTAGAAACCATACACTTTGCTCAATGTATGTTCTTTGGTCCGAGCTATGCCATTGAACCTGTCAGTGTAACTTTTTTACCACCATTAATATTAAATGTAATGTGTGGCTTCTGAAATGGTGTTCATGTTAGTTTTGCTTTGTCATCACTTGTGTAGCTTCCTTAATCTTAGATATTGTAAAATGTAATGTGTGTGTTTTACATCAGTTCTTTGGCTATAGCCATGGACCTGGTCAAAATCATAGTTATCATTATGTCTGAACGTATTGAATGTTGCTCATAAGTTTCCCCATATTGATGCTCCATCCTACTAGGTAGAACTGGCACCATAAACACTTCTGTTTGGAGCAGAAAGAGTTCAAGCATGTTAGTGCGTATCAAATGTATACCTACAGGATACAACAATGATATAGCCCATTCTAGTCAATTCTCATTGTTGACTTGACATTTAAGAAAATGCTCTGACCACCATTAGTTCCTTATTCATAGCATATGCATGATCACCTCCCTCCTTTCTTATGCTATTGCATTCTTCTTAATGGCAAAGCACTTCCATGATTTCACAGTCTCATCCAGTGTATCTCCTTCTAGAAGCCTAGGGAAATAAAATTCTGGGATGAGGTTCATTTTTGCCATGTAATATTTGCATAGGTTTTAGCCAGTAATGACAAAATTGAGAATTACCAGAGTAGATTTAGAGACAAATGCGATGTAACATATAAAATGATATGACCCAGTTTGTGAAATGTAAGTATTGGTTTATTCATCACTGAACTTCATTTTGTTTAGTAAGTTTCTGTTGATTTTTGGGAGGCTACCTTGAATAATTTGTAGTCATTGTCATTGCTATCTACTTTTGCGTGACTATCAAAGCTTCTTATCATTTGGACATGCTGCACTAGGTCTTCAGGGCCTAATCTGCATATTTTGTCTATGATTGTCATAGTCTTTGTTGTATGCTCATTTTTCAGTTCATTTTGCTTGGTGCCTGAGGTGAGATTATGCACCTTATACCCTGCAGCAAAAATATTTTTTGCTTTACCCAGCACATTGCCTTATTGTGTCATCCTATCTATATTTTTCCACTAAAATTGCTACATTTTCTACATAGGCTGGAAGAATCGACTGCAGCTGAACCTGTGGCTCAGGCTGTTTAATGTAAGGTAATGCCACTCATCCAGCCATCCAGGGGACCCATTAAGGTAGAGGTTAATTTTGAAGATGTTACTCCAGGTCCAGGGTTGGGGATTTTGTTTTCATTTTTAGTTTTGATGGTCTTTCGCATGTTTTCTTTCACTCCCCATCTTAGTTAGTTACCATTAAAAATGAGGCTTCTTGAGGAACGGAATGGTTGAAGTGCTCCAAAGTTATTCTTTTGGGGTTATAAAATGCTACATCTTATTTTTGTTACAGAATTTTGAGACTCTTCTTTCTTTTTTCAACCTACAAAGTGAAATTTAAGGATAAGTGTTTTTTTTTTTTAAAGAATATATACCAAATGCTTATTTAATGCAAGTATTTGGGTTTGTATCATTGTATGGTTGTTCATTTGCGTTCGTATGCACTTTATGTTGAATTCAATTAGGGAGCATTAGCTACAACACCTAAGTTTTGTCCTATGAGCAAATCTCAATAGATGTCTAAGACCTCTATTTTTTTTATATAAATCATTACTACTTAACCATTTCTACTGATTGTTTCTCAAAAAAAAAAAAAAAAAAACCATTACTACTGATTAGTTAAATGATAATTTTGCAACCTAATGGATATTTTTCTTTTTTGGGTTTTAATTCTTCCAGTTGAAGAAAAACACGATTGTTACGCATATTACATGGTTTTATTCAAGATCGCTTCTTTATGATTACCCGATATTGATTCCTTCTTTTCTTTTCCTTTTACTTTTTTTGGTCCCCAAATCATAGAAGAAGCTTTATCCTCCAAAATCCCAACCTCCTCGAACCCAAAATATAATCACAGTTGCACACGCCTTAGCTCGCTTAGCAAAGGATTGGGCTGGTCCAAAACTGTGTCTGCGCAATATTTTCATCCTCAATCAATAAAATTACTATCTTTTTCTCTAAAAGAAATAAAAATATAATCACAATGTTGAATTTACACTGTTTGTTTTAAAGTAAAATATTTTACATGTAAAAACATTTTCAATAAAACATTTTTAATTGTTTGATATGTCAAGTAAAATATTTCAAGCAAACTACCAAACCCAATGCCTCAACCACTAGAGTCACTGGTGTTGAAGGTTTGGTGACTGAAAATGGTGGCTCTGGTGACTAGACTACCAGTGACAACTGTTGGAGCAGCATCTCTAGTGACCAGACTGCGAGCATTGGTGGCTAGAACGGCATCTCCAGTGATCGAACTATCGACGTTAGAACGACATCACTAGTGATCGAACTATCGACGTCAATCGTCGAACGGTGGCTCAAGTGATTGGACTCTGGGCACTAGTTGCTGGAGCGGCGACTCCAACCATTGGACTATGGGCATTGGCTGTCCAACCCACTAGATTGGTGACCTAGCCACCAGGGGGTGGGAAAACCACCATGTGTTTTTGTAAAATATTTGAACAAAATTTTAAAAATAAAAGCGTTTTATAACTTTTTATAAAGAATTTTACAGTCAACGGAAAATAATTTACAAATTTGACCACATTTTACATGCAAATAAACAGTTGAAAATGGGAAAACATCTTTCAGAAAAATATTTTACTTCAAAATAAATGAAGCAAGTCATGAATTATATATGTGTGTGTAGTTTTGGTAGGTGATAAATATTGGCGCGATGGTGATGAATGACAATGTATGCTTAGTGGCAGTTAGTAGAAACTACAAAGCTCTAACATTCTGCATGTGGACTGACTTTATTAAGACATGAGATCCTCTTTAGGTTGAACGAACCCCATGATATTCTCGTAATTTCTATGGCAAGTGTATTAGATGGAGATATTCTTAATGTAATCAACCACCTTTAGCTCCTAACCCATGGTCCCCATTGTTCAATTGCAGCAGAAATTTAAGATATCAAGCTCTAAATGAAGGGTAGAGGTTTTGTTTATACTCCTGTGCAGTGTACTTAACGGAGCTGACATGTGATTATTTGTCTATCCAACATAATCAGTCGTCCCTGACTGCTTGTGTCTTGCAATCCAAACCCTTCTATATATGAATTTCATTTTTAATTTTTCAACAAGTTTTTTGCATGTACTGTAGGCCTTCTAATGTTTTAGTGAATTCCTTTGTGTTCATTTTATAGACTGATGAAAGAGATGACAGATTTTTTTCGTTAATCTAATATTATTACTTAAAAAAAAATAACATGGTAGGTGAGATGGTTTACAAATTATAATTGTAATAATAGTTGTTGAATACCGTGTTGTACCATTATCCCTCAAAGGCGGAGCTAATATTGTATCCTTTACTGCTGGTGGCAATAAGATAATGTAGTACGGAAGTATAACTTTAGTGGAACAGATTTAAAATACTCCATGCCATTGCAATTGCCAGTGCAGTGCACTAATGAGATGTTGTATTGTAAATATTGTTTGAGATGGAAAAGCAGTACTAGATTATCATATATTAATCCTAATTAATTAAAGTATATATATATATATATGATTGGGAAAGATACTAGGAAATGTGGCACCAACGCTTCCGTGACGCAATTAGCTTATAGTATGTGATGAGCTGAACTTTTAGCTTATAGCGTAATCGACACCGTCATCACTTCCTTCAATTCTCTCAGAAAGACAAATTAGCAAAAAGTTCACGCAAACTTTACTGTTCAATTATGGTCATATTATATATATATATATTCATAGTTCACATGCTTTCCTGTCTTTTTAAATTTTTTTGGTAGAAGTTCTTTTTTAATTATAACTATATTAATTATTGATCATTCTTCCCAAAAAAAAAAAATCCATTTTCGGTGCTGAAAGACATATATCTTAGCAAGCGATGATCCAAATATTAGTCATTTTTTTTTTTGTGGGGAGGGGGGGGGGGTGTATTACTATGAAGTAAAGAATGAGATAATTAATTAGATGAGATACACAAATATTGTTAGTCTTTTTTCTTATATCGAAGATTTGAGCATGTAGTTTTGGTGTTGGCGTGTAAGTGTATTCTCTTATTTCATTTCCCATTCGTATATATACATGTGTGTATTTTTCTCAACAAAAAAAAAAAAAAAGAAGATTTGAATATATATATATATATATATATATATATATATATATATATATATGAAAGTCATAAAAGTTTGTATTACTTCTATATATACGAAACACAAGCAAGGCCAATAAACACCTAGGAAAAAGACAGAAAGAAAGAAAACTGCCTTTACAAAGGGAAAAGGAGTGGGTCTCACACGTTAAGATAGGATGATTGTTGGAAATGATAAAACATACATAATAAAATCAACTACCAACTGGAAAGGTACCTTCCAATATGTTTCTTGAATTGTATATAATAAATAATAAATAGATATTGTTTTAAATTTCCCTACGCGGACTCGGACTCGGACTCAGACTCGCAAGAATGTCAACCCCAACTTCTTTACACAACTGGCTCATTCCTTGTTTAGAATCTTCTATATTCATTATGTATATTTCTTGTTTAGACTTTTTCTAGCTAGCTACTGCCTTATAAAATTGACTCGTTATTATTCCCCAACTCCCTAGCTCTTCATTACCCCCACCCCCAGTACTCCCAAAATTGACTCATTAATCCCAAGACAAAGTCCTCTCCAAAACCATCTCTTCTCCTTCAAACCTCTCCAACCCCAACACAAATCCACTTCCATCTCTTTCTTTAGCTAACTTGTTCATCAAACTCAAAGCCCACATACTCCTATATATGCTAGCTAGTACTCCCGAGTTTTCTTTAAGTACCGTTTTGCTTATTTACATTTCTCTTCTTGACATATATATTCACGAGGCATATCATATGGGAAACTACGTTTCTTGTGCTCTATCCAGCCCAGGAGGCAAGCAATCTAGAGCCACAAAAGTGATCTTCCCAAGCGGCCAAATTCAAGAATTCCACGCACCCATTAAAGCAGCTGAACTCATGCTTGAAACACCAAACTTCTTCGTTGTAAACTCAATGTCTGTCCAAATTGGACGAAGGTTTTCTGCACTCAACGCCGACGAAGACCTAGAGATGGCTAACGTTTATGTCATGTTCCCCATGAAGAGACTCAACTCTATTGTCACAGCAGCTGACATGGGTGCCTTGTTCCTCACCGCCAATTCTCCAGACAAGCGTGGTTCTGGCCAAGCCAACATAAGGACATTTCCGGAGCCTGGAGATGTTCCCCAGTTGGTGGAGGGAAAAACAGCTGATGATTGGCAGGAAAATGAGGCGGCGGTGGCAGTGGCGGTGCCAAAGTTGAATTTGGATGATATTGAGGAATTTTCGTCGCCAGAGTTTATGCATAGGTTGTCTATGTGCAGGTCAAGGAAACCATTGTTAGAGACCATAGCAGAAGAGCCAGTTATTTGTTCACGTTAAACTAGGGTGTTTTTTTTTTTTCATAGTTGGGTCAAATAGTATATAGTTAGTATTACGTACCCACCTTGCAAGGTAAGTTTTTTTAATACATTTTAAGTGGAGATTCAAATCCTAAAGGGTTTTTGTTTGAAACGCTAAATGTCATTATTGGTTTTATGCAAGGCAGTTAGGAAGGTTAAAGAAAAGTGAGTAAAATTCTTTGGTGGGGATGCTACTGGTACTGGGTGTGGATTTAAGTTAATTTGCAGATGTTGATCGAGTTGGGATTTTTCTTAGGGTCTGCATTGGATATACGAAGATATATATATATATATATGGATGGTTGGAATAAATATTTTGATGGTTAGGTCATGTTTTAAGTCAAGTCACATGTGAACAAAATATTAATGGAGAAAATTTTATGTATGGTTGAGACTATTGTATGTTCGTTATTTCAGATATATAGTAGGGAAATTTTGGTTGTTTTAATTATTATATGATATGAATCAGGACTGGCTCAACAACTTTGGAGGTTTCATGCGAAAATTTTAAGTGGAACATTTTTTAATATTTAAATATTAATCAAATAATATATATTGAATTTTTTTTATCTAAAATCTAATTTTCCTTACTTTTTGAGATGTAAAGTTACTAATTAAGTTTTTGTATTTAAGTTCCTCTAATATTTCTTTTTCAATTGATAATATAGCTAATCCACTTAGGGTCTGTTTGGATAGAACTTATTGCTGAAAACTGAAAAATGAAAACTGAAAACACTGTACCAAAATAATTTTTTAATGTGTAAAAAGTACTGTTCATGCCAAAAGTACTGTTCATTGGCCTAAAATCACTGTTCATGGCCAATGAACAGTGACAGATGCGCTTGGAAAAAAAAAAAAAAAACGGGGCTGGACGTGGACGTGCTATCCAAACGTCCTTTTAATCTTTCTTGTGACGTAGTAGACCTTAAATAAGATTTTATTAATTTTAATTTTGAAAACTTTTTTCTGCAAATGCAATCTAGTAATATTCTATGGGTCATTCTACCATACCCCTTCTTTTTTTAGGGGTATGGTATCCACCTAAATCTAAACCGTTAAATAAATAAAAATTTGATCCAGATCATTCATTTAATTTAGAGTAATTTAAAGTAAACACTGGCTACCGGGCAAACAAGTTATCTATATAAGTAGGGGGAAAAAAAAAAAACCAGTCTTCACTGTGCGCTTCTCTTTCTCAAAAACAAAATTTTCTCTATCGTGCTTCTTTCTCTTTATCACGCTTCGGACTCTGTCACGCTTCCGATTCGGTTTATCTAAAAAACCTAGAATTCGGCTTCTTCTCTTACTAATCAACCACAAGAACCCAGGGCGGCTAAACAAAACCCAAAGAAGAAGAAATAGTATCGGTCATTCTCTGCCCGGCGACGATATTTGAAATAGGTTTGTCTTTCTCTTTCTCTCTCTCAGACGAAGTTGATTTTACTACTAATATACAGATCATTAAAGTTTCTTTGACTATCAACGCATGATTTGTCTTTAGTTTTATTCATTGTTAGTAATCCCTAATGCTATTAACTGATTTGGGTTTTTATTTTTATTATTTTGATAGGAGATTTGGGTGTTGTTTGTTAACTTATTTTGGCTGAGAGATTTGTTGCTTCTGCTGTTTTTGTTTCTTCATGGGTTGTGGATTTATTTGGGTTTTTGGCTGCTTTTGAGACCTGCCCATTTTGGGTTTTGATTATAATTATTGTTTTATATTTGTAGACACATAGATATCATTAGAATCAGACCCCTGTGTTTTTTTTTGGTGGGTTGGGAATAAATGGATAAAGGAGTTTTCTTTATTATGTTTCTCATTCAAGAATCATGATTGTGTTTATGGGCTTCTGATAAAAATTCAATTTTTAACATTCTTTAGTGATAAAAAACTTAATGGGTATTGTAAAGGCACTTCCAGAATAGTGTTTGTGTATCCTCTATATGCGAGGTGGCCCTCTGAGTTTGGCAGATTTTGGAATCTATTTATGTGTGCTGCTGGGGAGTTGAGGGTTAGATATGTCTATCTCTATGTGCTTGTAGTGGGCATAGTTCTGATAGCAAAGGGGAAAAGAGCAAAAATTACAAATTTGTCGGTTTAAAAGTACAAATTTGTACTCAGGTTTTAAAAGTATTACAACTCAAAAAGAATTATAGTATTTGGTACTGAGTTTCAGATTAGTAGGACTAGGAACCAAAGTTAATTCTTCTGGTGTCCAAGTGGTTCATAAGCTTCTAATACATTTTTTTTTTGAAATGATTGAATGATGATGAATTGGATGTGATCTGATTGCTATTGAACTGTGATCTCATTAATCTAGAGGTATATTGCTGTTGTGGGGTTGGATTGCTAATAGGCAAGCTACACTTCCACATTGCAACCAATCCTGTGTTTCATGAGAGGACGAAACACAGAGAAATTGACTGACATGTTGGAGTTCTTTTTGACTACTTTGAGGTCTATGTTCTTGGGTTTCTTCATAAATGAGTTTTCCCAACTGGGAAGCATCTTAGAGTTGGTTTAGTTTTGGTTGTGGTGAGGTTTGTGTATGCTACTATGAGAGAGAGAGAGAGAGGGTCTAATTGTTGACCTGTGAGTTGGTTTCGATACATGAATATATGGGAAACGAAAAGTCTCCCCCAAGAAGATGCATTCTATAGCCTTAATTTTCCTATACAATATTTTTCTTTTACTTGAAAAAATCATAAAGAATGATGTATTCATGTGACCAAATCCAATCTGGTCATAGAAATATAATTACAAAGTTAAAAAATGATAATGATATATGTGGATTTCAATATTTCTATTCCAAACAGCAAGTAAAATTGATAATATACAAACGAGTCAACTCGTGTTAGGGATATTTGTTCCTTAATATTTTTTTGTATGTGAAGCTGTTTCTCTGCTGTGGTTTTGTGTTTTTAATTGTGTTCCTTTGATAACTAATATTACTTATTAATTGTTTTAAAAAAAAGAATAAATCTTCATTCATTGGAATAATATTGCCTTCATATATACACTCATCATTAACACAATTTTTATCATACTGCAATTACAACTTGTTTCCACAAGTAGTTGTGAGATTTTTAAATTTTTTTTTTTTATGGAACTTTATTATATCTGTACATATCTATTCTATTTACTTTGGTTAAGTTTACTACTTATAAACATTTAGTGTCAGTCAACTACTTGCATTTAAAGTTGATAGCAGATTATTATCTCATCCCTAACTATACAATAACAACAAAAAACCCTTGATCCCATGAATCAATGGTTGGATTCCTCATCTCTTACTAAGGAGGAAATTGAATGATCACTGATTAAGTTACATGATCATTAATAATCATAGAGAAACTTGGATCCCAATTAGAAATTAGAATTTGGAATATACTAATATACCTTTCTAGCTAGCTCTTCGATAGGGTGATAGACTTTGTTTCTTGTTGAAACAACATGTTACTAGATATTTTTAAATTAAAATAGTTTTATATCTTGACTCCCAGCTTTGCCAGAATTTAATCCAACTTGTATACTTTAAAAAAAAAATTATGAAGATGCAAAATTAAGCACAAAAAGAGTCAAGAGAAGGGTACAATCTAAAATAAATTTAGTTATAATCTTGAATAAATTAGTTATGTCAGCAAGACAGATGTGACATGACAAAGCCTACTTCTTAATCATTATAATATGTTGTCTGATTAGATAGAAGCATCTTGGGGAATATGGCACTTTAGTGAACGATATGACCATCCACAAATAACAAATATATTCCCATTTTATAGTAGTGACATTTTATAGTAGTGACACAGGTCATTGTATAAAAAATAAAATAAAATAAATAAAAACGTTGATCATCTATGTTGTCCAGGACAAAGTTTGCAAGGAAAAAGTTTGCAATTCCCACAGCTTTCAATTGTGATTTTTTTTTCAAATGTATGTTATTGTTTACCTTGTTTTTATTTCATGTTATATTGAGATAGGAGTATGGGGAGAGTGGAAAATATTGAAGAGCAGGGTGTTGTCCAAGTTCTCCACCCCCCCCCCCCCCAAAAAAAAGACCTGTTGGACCATTTTTAATTTATGTGTCGTTGATTTTGCAAAAAGATTTATATATATACTGGACTCTTTGCAAAGCACAACTAGTGAAGGCATTCGAACAAAAAATGTTAAAACTGTGGTATTGTTTCTTACTCTTTCTACTCAATAATGATTGTTTTTAATGTAATTTTGCTAGGTGACAACAAAGAGTGCTAGCATTTGAGGCCTGGCTACCTCGGATTAGTCACAAAATTTGAGGCTTGGCTACCTCGGATTAGTCACAAAATTGTGGTTTTTACTCTGTTGATATGGGAGGTTCCATTTTCTTTTTCGTTGAGTCCAAGACCTTTGAGTTCTCTGTTGTGGAGGGAGGAACTTATTATATGTTACGCATTTTTGAGAGAAATCGAGATTCTCTCCGATCAGTTTTCATGGGCAAAGAGGGTGCAAAACGTTTGCTAGCTATTGTGGAGGATCTCATGTCTAATGTAACTACTGGAAATTTTGCACGAACCTTTAGAGAGGGTGACAAAGTATTTATCTTGCAACTAGGTTCCAATTCCTATGGCAGATTTTTTATGATCTTGGAACTTGTCCATGGCCGGCGGAAAGGCTTTATCGTGGTGCCAGAAGGTAAATTGGGTAGTGGGTGGAGAGGGTTTGGATTACACTTGCGGAAAGTCATTGTTCCTGAGTCGATAGTTAGCACACAACCACAAGCTGTCCTGAAATAGACAGTGGAGAAGTCCAATTCTCTCCTGATGGCAACAGCGGAGACTGATCGGAGAGGGGGTGGTGGTAGCAAGAAAGGAAAGCCATTAATGCCAAATTTTCAAAATTCAAACACATCAAACTTGCGCAATCATACCCATGATACTCGTGAATTGAATGCCGAAAAAGAACATGCGAGGTCTGAGGCTAAATTTCCGTTTGAAATTCAAGATATCGCTGGCAGAGCTGTATCGCTAGATATTTCCATGAGATTGGAGTGTGGGCCGGATGGTAGATGGAAGGTTCAGTGGTCCAATGTTCAGGAGGTTGTAAAGCCCAAACCTTCAGTTAAGCCTATAGCTCCCTTCAAACCAAAGCCCAAGCCCAAGCCCAAGCCCAAGCCCATACTAGTCTGGCGGCCCAAACCGATGCAAACCTATTTTCGTTCTTTATTATCTGGCGAGACCCAAAAATTTGGGATTTCTTTACCATCGGTCTCGGTGAGTTATGAGCAAGATTCCAAAAGCAGTAACGCAGTGGTTGCGAAGCCGATTCACCCTCAAGTCGATCCTTGTAGCTCTCCGACGCTAGCCCAGTCATTGAAGCTCGCTGATGACGCCGATATTGATGCCGATATTGAGATTCTTGGCTCTGACGGGGCCGATATCGAGTCTCTTGGTTCCGATGAGGCCGATGAGCAAGCAACCACCTCTGATGGTGAAGATAACTTGCAGCGAGACATCCGATTGTTACTTCAGGAGCATTTCAGCAATGTTATCAAGAAATGGGGGAATTCAGAGCAGTGGGTGCTTGAATTGAGAGACGGAAGGAGAGTGGCGGTTCCGATACAAATTTCTCTGCCACCGAGTGAAGTCACAGAGGTTCTAGAAGTGCAAAAACAGTTGGCTTTGGTTCCATTGAAGTGTTCAGACTCTTTGGAGGTGTTATCAGCTCAGTTTGAAGGGTATGAAGTACTTGTGGAGGACTGGGTTTCGAACACATATTCGGAGGTTGCTGAGCTACCTAACGAAGGGGGTTTGTCACCTCTAGCGGTGGAACCACTGGCCTTTTCTCTACCATTGGGCATGAAAGGACAGGAAATTGTGGGTTTGGAGAGTCCAATAAAGAAGGAATCTTACTCTGACTGGTTTCAAAGTAAATTCAATGGGTTTGATAACTTCCTGGGCGTATCATTAAAAGGTTTGGAAAATCAAGCAACAAATTTCTTGCTAGCTGTTGAGGCTGAATTGCAACGTAGGGCTGATTTGGAGAATAAAGCACGTGACTTGAAGAGTTCAGGAGTGAAAGGTATCAGAGAGCTGAAAGGTCTATTCAGTTCAATTAATTATGGTTCTACTTCTTCTAGGCGGAATGGTACTAGTAGGGTGCGGGCACTATCTGTTTCTAAATGAAGTTGAAGATAATTTCTTGGAATGTCAAAGGATTGAATGGGGTTGAGAAGAGGCTTCAGATTCATAATTTATTGCATTCATGGAGGGCTAATATAGTATGTTTGCAGGAGACTAAACTTGAATGGATCACTAGAGGAATTGTTCGAAGTATATGGGGTTGCCCATATGTAGATTGGCTTTACCTGGGTTCTGAAGGTGCTTCTGGGGGTATTGTTCTGATGTGGGATCGAAGGGTGGTGGAAAAAGTAGAGGAAGCAGTGGCGCATTTTTCTGTTTCGTGTAAATTTAAAAATGTTGGGGATCAGTTTGAGTGGCCGTTTACAGGTGTCTATGGGCCTAATTTAAACAAGAGGCGGGGGAAAATGTGGGAGGAGTTGACAGGGCTGATTAGTTGGTGGGATGTGCCATGGTGTCTAGGAGGCGACTTCAATATAATCCGCTTCCCTTCGGAAAGATTAGGGGCTGCAAGCTGTGCTCAGGCTATGTATGAGTTTTCTGATTTTATCTCTCTCCATGGGTTGATGGATATAGCTATGGATGGAGGCCTTTATACTTGGTCCAATACTTCCTCCGTTTCTAGAATAGATTGATTTCTTTTCTCTCCACTTTTGGCAGATCACTTCACTTTGTTCTCCCAAAAAAGGCTTTCAAGAGTACTTCAGACCATTTTCCAATTTTGTTGGAGGGGGGAAGTCATCGGAGAGGTAAAACCCCTTTTCGTTTTGAGAATATGTGGTTGAAGGTGGAGAATTTTGTTGACAAAGTGAAGGCTTGGTGGGCATCTTATTTGTTCCAAGGCAATCCAAGTTTTATACTAGCTAAGAAGTTGGTAGCTTTGAAATTGGATCTAAAAAAGTGGAACGAAGAGGAGTTTGGTAATGTTACTATTAAGAAACAGCATCTATGGAACAAATTGAATGATTTGGATGTTAGAGAAGAGATTCAACCTTTAACAACTGAGGAAAAGTTAGAACAAACTAATCTCCGTACCAATATTGAAAAGCTCACTCTCTTAGAAGAGATTAGTTGGAGGCAGAAGTCTAGGATGTTGCACTTGAGGGAGGGGGACACAAATACCAAATTTTTCCATAGAATGGCTAATTCCCATAGAAGAAATAACGGTATTGAGAGCCTTATGGTTGATGGAATTTTGTCTTCAGATCAAGGCATGATTGCTGATTGTATTACTCAATTCTATAAGAAATTATACTCTGAGGAGCAAGTTGATAGACCATTTCCAGAAGTATTGGTATTTCCAAGGATATCCGGTGATAATGCATATTGGTTAGATAGACCCTTTGATGAGGCAGAATTTTTTGAGGTCATAAAGAATTTTAATGGTGACAAATCGCCTGGTCCAGATTGGTTTCCTATGGCTTTCTTCCAAGCTTGCTGGGGAATTCTCAAACCTGATCTTATGGCTATTTTTAATCATTTTTATGTTAAAGGTCAGTTTAAGAAGAGTTTGAATGCAACATTCATCACTTTCATCCTTAAAAAAATGCAGCAATTGAAGTTAAGGATTTTCGCCCCATTAGTCTTGTTGGGGGGGTTTATAAAATCATTGCTAAGGTCTTAGCCAACAGACTTCGCACAGTCATGGAAGATATAATTTCAGCTTCACAAAATGCTTTTGTAAGAAACAGGCAGATTCTTGACCCTGTACTTATTGCTAATGAGAGCCTTGACAGTAGATTGAAATCTAATTTGCCAGGACTACTTTGCAAATTAGACGTTGAGAAGGCCTTTGATCATGTAAACTGGGGATTTCTTATGCAGCTGTTAGAAAAGGGTGGTTTCTCTGCTAAATGGCGCCAGTGGATTTTCTTTTGTGTATCTACAGTTCGTTTCTCTATTCTGATAAATGACTCTCCTTGTGGGTTTTTTGAGAGTTCCAGGGGGTTACGACAAGGCGACTCATTATCCCCTTTGTTATTTGTATTGGTTATGGAAGCCCTTGGGAGGATGTTGGAAAAGGCTGCCCATAATGGTCACATGTCAGGCTTTAGTGTGGGTTGTGTAGAGGGAAGATCATTGGTGGTGTCTCATCTTCTCTTTGCGGACGATACTTTGATTTTTTGTGGTGCTGATTTGGACCAGGTTCTGTTTCTCCATATGATCCTCATTTGGTTTGAGGTGGTTTCTGGCCTAAAGATAAATTTGGGCAAGTCAGAGTTGGTTCTTGTTGGTATGGTGCATAATTTGGACTTATTGTTGACTGTTCTTGGTTGTAAACAAGGTACTCTTCCAATGAAGTATTTGGGTCTTCCTTTAGGAGCTAAATGCAAGGATAAGGCAATATGGAACCCAATTCTGGAAAAGATAGAATGGAGATTAGCAGGATGGAAACGTCTGTACTTATCCAAGGGAGGTAGAGTCACTTTAATTAAAAGCACTCTATCTAATTTACCTACTTATTTCCTATCTCTATTCCCTATTCCTGCTGTTGTGGCTAACTGAATTGAGAAACTAAAAAGAAATTTCTTATGGGGTGGCATTGGAGATCAACCAAAATTCCATTTAGTTAAATAGGCTACTGTCTGCAGTCCCATTGCTTCGGGTGGCCTTGGGATAAGGAAGATAAGACTTTTTAATGAAGCTTTGCTTGGAAAGTGGCTATGGAGATTTGGGATGGAGAGGACTGCCTTTTGGAGGCAAGTGATAGAGGTGAAATATGGCTGTGAATGGGGGTTGGTGTACTAGGCTTGTTAATGGTCCATATGGTGTGGGATTGTGGAAAAATATTAGTCGGGGATGGCCTTCTTTTTCTCGCCACATTCTATATGATGTTGGGGATGGGTCAAGAGTGAAATTCTAGCAAGACCATTGGTGTGGTGAGACTTCCCTTGCAGTCAGTTATCCGGAATTGTATAGATTTTGCCGAGACAAGGAGGCTAGTGTGGCTGAGCTTTTGAAGCTTGATAATGGAGTCCTCTTTTGGGATGTAAGTTTCTTTAGGGGTGTGCATGCTCGAGAATCAGAGGCATTGGCTGGTTTTATGGATACCATTTATGGTGCTTCGGTGAAAGGGTTTGGTGAGGATAAGATGTGCTAGAAACTTGATAGAGAGAAGGGTTTTCTGGTTAAGGATTATTATAGTCTCTTAGTGGGCTCTAATGATTGTTGCTTTCCTTGGAAGAGTATTTGGAAACAGAAAATTCCTTCTCGAGTTGCTTTCTTTGTTTGGACTGCTGCTTTGGGGAAGTACTTAACGATTGACAATTTACGAAAAAGGAAGGTTTGGATATTTGATTGGTGCTACATGTGCAAGTGCAATGGTGAATCGGTTGATCATCTTTTTCTCCATTGTTCGGTTGCAATGGATATGTGGGCAATGGTGTTTGGATTGTTTGGAGTTAGCTGGGTGATGCCGCAATCTGTAGTGGGGCTATTAGCATGTTGGCAAGGCAGATTTGGTTGTCATCGAAATGGGTATATATGGATAATTGTTCCACATTGCTTATTGTGGTGTCTTTGGAGAGAGAGAAATAGCAGGTGCTTTGAAGATAAGGAGAGATCAGTCTCAGACTTGAAGCTATTTTTCTTTAGAACCCTTATAGATTGGTTGACTGCTTTGCGGAACCAATCATTTTTATCGTTTCTTGATTTCTTAGATTCTTGTAATTTTTGTTCTTGATTGTTTAACCCTTGTACACTCCCTGTGTACTAGGGTGTTTCCTTTTTTGATATCAATAAACATCTTACTTATCAAAAAAGAATAAAAAAAACTGATGTTAAAATCCAACTTTGCGATAGGTTACAGGCCTTGATAAGTTGTTGAGTTTTTTGGAGAAAGACAAGTATATTGATAGTATTACCAGATTTAAATTGAAATCACCCATCTCAAATCCTCAACAAAATAATGGGTAGGTTCCAAATTGTACTAGTACATATGGATAACTATTCTATGCATTTTTCAAATTGCAAAATTTTAACAATTTTCATTTTTCAGGTATGATTGCGGGATGTATGTTATAAAACACATGTTTACAAATACTTCCAGCAGGCATTTACCCCTTTTGGTAATAAATTTCTTTGAATTAAATACAAATTTTCACATAATTTGTTTAAACTACTTCTTAATTACATGTCTAATTATTTGTAGGAGAGTTGGTCGGAACGTTTACGGTACAAGTTGGCAGCAAGTCTAGTGCTTTCAAAGAATAATGATCAATGTTCAAGAATTGTTGAAATTGCTAGAAACATTCCACTACAGGAATATTTTCGGTCGCTCAAAGATTAGTATAAAAGAATGAATAGGATACTGTTTATGAGTTAGTG
The DNA here is from genome assembly GCF_040712315.1 of Castanea sativa. Lineage (NCBI taxonomy): Eukaryota > Viridiplantae > Streptophyta > Magnoliopsida > Fagales > Fagaceae > Castanea > Castanea sativa. The sequence goes on from NC_134013.1 coordinate 46,148,215, forward strand.
ATTTAGTGAATTGAATTTTTTTTTTAATGAATGGTAGATTGATTTTTTTTTTAATCTTTCATACAGTAATTTAGTGAATTGTTTTTTAATTTTCTAATGAATGTGAGGCTGAATTTTTATTTTTTGTTATCACATACGTTTTTGTTGTGCACAAACTATTTTGATTTCAGCTGCTTGGTTTAAAGAGCTTCTGACATCTCCCCACTCTCTTCATCTGAAGCATTGAACAGATTTTTAGTTTGTGTAAAGGTCATATCATAGTAATTGATGTTTTTGAGTTTCTTTTTAGACCCATCTTGAGTTTTGCCTATTTTAGTGTTTTTTAGAGGTACTTGAGAGAAAAGTTTGTGGCCTTTTTACCAGACTAGCAAATATGTGTCTTTCTTGTAGGATATTGAGTTACAATGTGATAAATTATAGTTTTCAATTTTAATGTGGTAAAGCAAGTACTCTTGACTATTGTGATAGTCTCTTTTGGCTTAGAAGCAAAATATATATTATCTTGAAGATTGTGTCTTGAATAATAAGTGCTGGAGTTGCACTTCATCTTCAGGTATATTTTATTAAAGATTGTGTCTCGATTAATAAGTGATTTGGTTGTATTTTCTGCAGATTAGTGTTTGGATCTTGGTGGGAAATCTGATACCTGTTGGCTATATACAGTTTGTTTGGGTGTCTAATAATAGTGGATGCAGCTAACATACTAGAATGTCACAATATGTAGTTTTGTCACAATATAACGTCTTCCTTACATAAGACCATAGGAAGTGATGAAACAACCCTTGGGTTACTAATATCAGTCATGATAGTCTGTTTTCTTAATCAAAGCAAAGCCTTCAATCTCATTTGCTATCACTTTGAAGCAGTAAAAATCTTAATTTGTTTCCCCATATGTAATATGTATTAGCAATAATTTAGCATACATGCACATTCACACACCCACCTTTTGAATTCCTTGCACCTTATTGAGACTATGAAACTTGCAGGTGCTTTTGCCATAAAAAGATGATAGACATGGGCTACATATGTTCTGTATGCTTGTCCATATTCTGAAAGCATCACAAGACATGTTCAACCTGTGGGTGAGTAGATATATCATCTTTTAAGTTGTATTATGATGTTTATGACATGCTGCTTACAATAGTGTCACCGCTTATAATCAAACTAATCCTATTGGTAGTTGTTAGAATAATTGGTTAAGTAATTAAATTCACCATTTCCTAACAATCTAAACTTTTCAGACAAGTGATAGTTTACCAGACTTAGTATAAAATCACAAAGAAACTAAAAGAATTTTTTGCTATGAGGATATCCTTAATACTATCGCAAAAGGCTATCTTTATGATTAAGCCTAAGATATGGTCTTGAATCATCAGACTTGAGGGTTCAAGGGAGTGAAATCTTTTCTGCTCTCCAAATATGTGTTTATGGGGGTTGCCAGTAGCTGGAGGGTGAAGCCTATTACAGTTTGTGATGAATTTCTAAGTTAAGCTTTTTTCTGGAGTTTGAGATGGGGACAGGAGAATTTGTTAGTATATTATTTAGTTAGGCCACTGTGGAACTGCATGATAAAGTGAGTAAGGTTGACAACAACATGAATGGAAAAAATACCATGACTTCATTGTAGGAAGAAATGCTTTACAACCTGAAGGTAAGTTAAAATAAATCAGTGGTTGTGTTTTTGGTGCAAACTTAGGCAAAAATAAAAAAGAAAGAAAAGAGAAAATAGTCACTGTAGATTGCTACTCTTGATCTTTGGTGTCAAAAAAATAGTTCTCTAGATGAATCAAATTACTTCTGCCTTGGACATCATTAATTTGCCACATAGTTATTTTGGGAAAAACAAATAATAATTGCTCTGCATTTCTGAGAGGTTAGTTGTATCATTGATTTGCCTCTCTTGATTATATTTGTGGCTTTGGACATCATGCAGATCAGTATTTGGTCAGGCCCAGTCAGATGTTGCCTCAGCTTCCAATCTTAAGAGAGTCTCCAGAAACATAATCTTACTCTTCTACAAGCAGTTGTATTTTTAATTATTCATTTTAGGTGATTCATCAGAAGTAAAATGATCTGTTTTTGATGCTCTTCCATATATTACAGTTAAATTATTTTTGTTGTTGAACTGGTATGTCTGGTTCGAATTTTCTAGCAATTGGTTTTTTCAATTGAGCTGTTTAGGAACCAAAAAATATTTGCTGAGACAATTTAGGTATACTTTATACATCACAATTTTGGCCCCTATAGCTAGTAGAGCATATCAGACTTTTGTTTTGAGATGTAGCAATGGTTAATTTTGCATTCAATAAATTGTGCTAAAAGCTAGCGGTTGTACCAAAAGGTAATTGACAATGTTGCACCTTGTCTTTTATTTTAATCTTGGTAAGTATGTTGCCGCATATGAACATTTGTATGAATTCTACATCTTTTTTTCAATGGGTTTTTCTGAACCTTATCAATAAAGCAATATTTATACTTAGTTAATGTCATTAGTGTGGTATGCAATTTATAGTTAAGGAAATGTTAGTATCAAGTCTGCAGGAGCGACTGACTTTTTTTTTTTTTTTTCCCTTTCCTTGAGAATGACTTGTGCGTATTCATGTCAATGAAAAGGAAAAGCAAAAAAATAGTAAAGAGCATAAGAAATTGAGAGATGGTCGCATGGCTTTTATCTAGCCTTTACAATCATTTAGGAAAAACATCGCAAGTGGAGGAGTTGAGCAAGCTTGACTTCACAAATACAAGAAATCACATTAGAATAACTCTTGGCACGTTGCAATGTGTTGCCAGAAAGAGGCCAGCATTAATATGTCCAATTGCAGTCATATGGTTCACAGCTTAGCATTATCCAATAGATATATCATCTATGAAGCTCCTGCTCTTCTAGTATCAACCACTTATGCTAAGGGAAATGTGAAAACTTCCCACTTTCCAACTAACCAGATTTGATGCTCTGGTCTAAGTTCAAGATTTTGATAACCAAATAGTCAACTGCATATTTAACCATGCAAATTAATCAAAAGACACAAGTTAGTGGAGTCATCCAACAAGATTCACTAAACTGTCAAACTTTGGAATAAAACACATTTCAATCAACCACATATGAAACAAATAGGTAGATATTTAAGTTGGTTTTGCAAATCCAACAACATAAACCACAAATTTTGGCAAGTCATGTCCAAAGTTTAAAGCCTTATGATGAGAATCAACAAGCATTCCAAGGATCCATCGCATGTTCTAGTTGGGCCTATTACAAGAGCAAGATCCAAGAAGACTAAAGAAGCACTTAATGGGCTGATTCAAGAGATTTGAGCTGATTCTAACGCAAGACATTCCAAGCTTGGCCCAAAGGAAGCTGAAAACGTAATAAATTTAATTCAAGTTATTTAGGGCTGATCTGGCTTAATTGCAAGTGATTTATGGCATGAATTAATAGCTGATTGACTTTCCAGCTCTATATCAGTTAAGGCAGATTTTTTCCTATTTTGGATCTGCTAATTTCAGACCAAATCAACTTTTATTTAGGGTTTTATTATTTAGTACGTTTTTTAGGTATTTTCCTTGTTTTTAGGTGCATTTAATGCTTTTTAGGTCAAATTTGATTCCTGATATGGTAAGGTTTCAATTAGGAGTTATTTTAGAATATATTTTCTTGTCTGTCAAGTTTTATGGAGCCTTTAAATAGACCCTTAAGTCTGTAAACGTTTTTCATATTATATTATTGAATAAAAATTAGAAAATGTGAGGCTTTGCTCTTCTTTTGGTTTTTTAAGAACTGTGAACTTATTAGGGATTCTTCCTTGTGGCGTTCAAACTTTATACCTTTGGTTCGTTATTCTTTATAATCATTGGGTCAAGGTCAACTTATACCTTTGGTTCGCGTTACGATTATAAACGTTGGGTTAGGGTCTCTATCAAAAATATGAATTTTAGCTTTCTTGGGCAAGTATTCCAATATTTTTGTTGGGTCTCAAAGCGTGTCGATTGAGGTTCACATCATTTGGTATCAGAACACAGGTTCTAAAATCAGTTTTCTATCCCTTTATTTTTTTTGTTTCCTGTTATCATCCTATCCTATTCCTTTTGTATTCTTCACTCATCGTTCTTATTTTTTTTGTTTTAGTTGAAGTGCACTAGGTTAAAATCGTGCACCCCGCTCTTAAAAAAAAAAAAAGAAAAAGAAAAAGAAAAAAAGACATTAGAACAGAATTAGAAAAAAAGAAAAAAAAATTGTTTGTAGTTTCAATTCTCTCAGACCAGAATATCGTTTTCTTTTGTCCTCTTCC